>NW_019154086.1:64871556-64939697 GCF_002288905.1 Enhydra lutris kenyoni | reverse complement strand
CCCCGCCCCTTCAAAACCCTCAGATTGTTTTTCAGAGTCCATAGTCTCTCTTGGTTCACCTCCCCTTCCAATTTCCCTCTTTGGAAAACAGTGTGGAGATTCCTCAAGAAATTAAAATTAGAGCTTCCCTATGACCCTGCAATTGCACTACTGGGTATTTACCCCAAAGATACAGATGTAGTGAAAAGAAGGGCCATCTGTACCCCAATGTTTATAGCAGCAATGGCCACGGTCGCCATACTGTGGAAAGAACCAAGATGCCCTTCAATGGATGAATGGATAAGGAAGATGTGGTCCATATACACTATGGAGTATTATGCCTCCATCAGAAAGGATGAATACCCAACTTTTGATATATTTTTTTTTTAAAAGAGAAAGATCTCCTCAGCTTACTTTTTGAATCATGCAGGTCCACATTCTTTCCATATTTGAATAACAATAGACCTACAGAATGAGCTAAGCTAATTTTAATATAGGGCAGAGTTAAAAATTCCATGGTTGAAAGATCTAAAATTGTATACATTTCCCAACTTCAGTGAGAAAAATTAATAACAGCTTAGGTCAGCAACAACAAAAATAAAGTTGAAAGCTAAAGGAGAAAGCCAAAAAAGGAGGCTGGACTTGTGTGATATTTTGGAAAGGGGTAGATCATTTGATTTATATGTTCAGAGCTGTGAAGGTTTTGAGCCTCATTTTATGTGGTCACACAGCTATTTCTTGGGGGGGGTAGCTGACATTAGCTTTAGGACCAATCAGTGATTGGAGGGGCTTCAGAAAGTGTTTCTGAAGAAAACTTTTCTTTACACCTGAAATTTTACCACTATGGTTTCATTCTTTTGAGTCTTAGGGATTTTTTAAGAGTTGTGTCTTAAAACATAGTTACCCTTCAAAGTAGTAGCATGTCTTAGTCTTGCTTAAAATCTCAATGACTGGCTAATAATTAATTTACCTTTTTTTTTTCTTTTTTTTTTTTTTGGTTAGACTATTGAGCGGGAATGGCCTTAGGTACCAATGAGCCCCATCCTCTCACTTTACAGATGAGGGAGTTGAGGTCCTCAGAGGTTAAATCATTTGCCTAAGATTAATTAGGAGAACAGCAATGAGAAATCAGAATCTCTTATGCCCATCCACTCTTCTGAAAGACATTTTTTTTTACTTGTACAAGAATACATGAATGTGTGTGTGTGTGTGTGTGTGTGTATGTGTGTGTGTGTATACGTACACATATTTGTGTCTGTTTTTTCCATAAAAATGTATAGAATATCAGAGTATGAAGGCTAAAAAGATTAAAGTCCCTTTTCTCCTTTTCCATTCTTCTTTGTGAATACTGTTGGACTCCTTCCTATGCGCATATGTACGTGGGAAATAATGAAATCTGGTTTCTTAAATATTAATAGAGCTCACATTTCACATGTTCTGCCACTGCTTCATTTTATTTTAGGAATTTGTATTTTTTCCTAAGTAATATATACATATTAAAAAATTCAAAGGATTGAAAAAAATGAAAATTTTTTCTCACCTGTCTCTGTGTCTTGATCATTCGGTGTTCCCTGGAGGCAACCAACATTACCATTTCTTGTGTAGCTACCCAGAGAGATTCTTTGCTCATACGACCTTTAGTCCCCTTAAGAAACTCCCAAATTATAGCATGTTATACATATTTATTTGTATCTTACTTTTTAAAAAACTTAATATTTCTTGGAGATTATTGATTAGCAGATGAAATCTGCCTTTCTTTTAATGTTTACAGCAGTATTGTATGTAGTCTAGTTCTATAATACTGCATTTTATGGATAACATTGCATTATATAGCTTTCTCATAATTTATTTTGCTTTCACCTACTGATTTAGTTTATTTTCAGTATGTCCCTATTTGAAAATGGTGACAATACATAACTTTGTATATATCGAATAAATTCCTGGAAGTGGCATTTCTGGGTCAAATGTGTGCATTTGTAACCTAGACAGATACTACCAAACTGCCCTACATGGAAACTGTATCAATTTACCTCCCTTTAGCAATATATGAGAACAATTTATCTTCCCAAGACTGCATGTAGTAGTTTGCTACATTCTTCGTCATGCCTTTTTGGTATTCCACAGAATGGCTGCCCCATAATTTAAGTAATCCCTTATTGACAGACATTTAATTTATTTCCAATTTTTAGTGTAACAAACAATGCCATGCCAAAAATTCTTATAACAGTTTATGAGCATCTCTGTAGGAAATTCCTAGAAGTGGAAACTCTGCTTCGAAGGATATACACATGTTCTATCTGATGGATGGTGCCAAATTTCTCCATTAATGGGCTGAAGCAAATCATGCCCCACCAATATATACGAGGGTATCAGTTTCCACACATTCTTACCAAAACTTCATTTAATTTTTTGCCGTGTTGATAGTTGCAAATTAAAACAGGGATTATATTTTTATTTCTCTGATACTAGTAATGTTGAACATATTTTCATATACTTATGGCCTAACAAGGGTAGTTGTTAAGAGTAAAGTCTGGAGTAAGATTGCCTGGATGCAGAACCCATTGCTCTCACTTGATATCTCTTTGTAAGTAACTAACCAAGGACAGGTTACTTCATCATTCTGTGCCTCAGAGGGATGTTCTGAGAAAATACCCATTAAGTGCTTGTATCAACTGCCTACTGCATATTAGCTCTAATTATTATTTTTAATATAATTATTTCTCTTTCCTCTTCTGGGAATTAACAATTTAATTTTTTGCCAATTTAAAAGAAATGGTTTGTCACTTGTTAATTCATATATGTTCTCTTATATTCTGGTTATTATGAAGTTTTTTCTTTGTGCGCCTGGGGGGCTCAGTGGGTTAAGCCTCTGCCTTTGGCTCATGTCATGATCTCAGGGTCCTGGGACTGAGCCCCGCATCTGGCTCTCTGCTTAGCTGGGAGCCTGCTTCCCTCTCTCTCTCACTGCCTCTCTGCCTACTTGTGATCTCTCTCTCTCTGACAAAATAAATAAATAAAATCTTAAAAAAAGAATTTTTTTCTTTTGCTATCCATAATGGCAAGTATATCTCCTTTTTTTGCTGCTTATTTTTACGATTTTTAAAAAATAATTCAGAAGGTTTACATTTTTATATGATTGCATCATCAGTCAGTCTAGGCTTCTGTAGATTTTTTTTAAAATTTTTTAATTTTTCAGCATAACAGTATTCATTATTTTTGCAATCTTCTGTGGATTTTGGGTTTTTTGAAAGCCTTTAGCACTCCAATATTATAACTGTATCCTTCCATAATTCCTTCTAATTCTTTAAATTTCTTTTAAATGTTGAATTCCATATTATGGCTACCCCATAACTTACTTGATTTTTTCATTTCATTTAATTTTGCTGGAGAAAAATGTATATTTATTTATGTAGTATATGTTCTCCTGTCCAGGTATGTGGTGATTCATCTCCCTTTTCAGTTTCTTTTTTTAAATGCCCTTCATTTTTCTTCAGTTAGGTCTTACACATTTCTTTAACTTTACTCCTAAACCTTTTAGGTTTACTATGTGAAGAGAATCATTCTTTGGATATTTTTCAATTGGTTATGGTTCATCTGGCTGAAATGAATGGATTTTTCTGTATTGCTAGCTTATCTGGCATTTTTAGTGAATTTTCTAAGTTCTAATTGCTTATTAAGTGATTCTGCTGAATTTTCTAGGTATAACATATATAGAGATAAGAACAGTGTTTTAGTTTCTTTTCAATCTTCTTATTTTTTTCATTGTACTGAACATTTAGTTGAATTGTGAATAGAAATTGTGATAATAATCATTCTTTTTGTTTCTCTCTCTCTCTGCATCCCTCTTTTCTTTCTTTCTTTTTTTTTCTGCCTTTCTAGGATCCTTCAGAAGTAGTGAGATATGAAGAAACTTCTTTCTTATTGCTCCTGAGAAAGTAGAAGTTTTGGTGGAAGCTCAGAATTTGTGCCCTGAGGCTTTCCTTCATAGCATCTGTGCTACTATGCCAAGTTGCCTCCATTCCTTAGAAGACTTAGGTCCTCAAAACCTTATAGAGATAATTATTGGGATTTATGGCACCTCCACATCATAGAACAATACAGTTGATTTGTGCCCTCAGGCCAGTGGTTCTCAAACCTGATTCATTACCAGAATCAATTGTGAAGGATTATAAAGTCAAAGATCATCTTGACTGAGCCAGAATCTGTAAAGATGATGCTTGGGACTTTTATAAATTGTCTCAGGTAGTTACATTTGAGAACTATTATCTATACTTCCAGCAGATATGCTTAACATTTAAACAAACATATTTAAACATATATTTAATCTATATTCAATCTGGAATTCAGCAGTATCTATAATCTCTTCTAGAAAAAAACATACTATCAGCCTTGCTTATCTCTTCCCTCATCACCCCACTGTGTTGTGGTTATCTAAATTCTTTCCAGTTAGATGAAATTTATTTCATTTTTGAAAATTGAAATTTATTTCAGTTTTGAGAAAAAGCAAGAGATAAACATGCTTTAATATTTTTCCAAACTGTGATCCCCATTATGCTGTTCATATGCTGAAAGAGATTAAGTCTATTTTGGGGTATGCAGAGGTCAAGAAGAAAAGTATGCTTTCTTCCAGGAGATCCAAATAGCCTAAACACATGTCCTTTTTTTTTTTTTTAAGACTTTATTTATTTGAGAGAGAAAGTGAGTGAGAGAGAGAGAGAGGGAGAGAGAGAAGGAACGGGGGAGGGGGAGAGGAATAGGGAGAAGAACATGTCCTTTTTAAAAAAGATTTTACTTATTTATTTGAGACAGAGAGTGGGTGAACAAGAGGGAGAGAGAGAGTAAGAAAGAGAGAAAGAGAAGGACCAGGGGGAGGGCCAGAGGCAGGGGGAGAAGCAGACTTCTCACTGAATAGGGATCCTAACTTGGAGCTCCATTCCTGGACTCAGGGATCACGACCTGAGCCAAAGGCAGACACTCAACCAACTGAGCCATGCAGGCACTCCCTCAACACATGTCCTTAAGATATTTCTTATTGCTCTGTCTCACTTCAGCTGACAAGGCGATACATTTGTGGGACTTTTAAAAACCAACTTCCCACCAGCATAACAGTAGTTTCAGAGTTAATAAACAGCAACAATAGCATGATGAGGGCCTTGTTATCTTGTAGAAGCTGTACTGTTTCAAGAAGGCAGTTTGGGGATTTCCTACATAGCACACTTTAGAATCGTAAGTGTCCCACCTTACCTGAAAGCTGTGCTCCTGTGGCTATATTGATGACAAGACTTTCTTAGGATCCTGAGGACAAGTGTTTGTACTTTATTGCTACCATGCATTTATTTCACTGGCACATGTTGATTGTGTATATCCTTTTGAAGTCTTTAAGAGTAAAATCTACAAAGGGTGCTGGGAACATCTGGTCTTGCAGATATTATATGTTCTCATCGGCTGAAAGACCATCTTGAACCACCTACTCAGCGTGGTCAAATTTCACGATTAACAACATAAAACAGAGATGCTTTCTGCTTTCTTTCCAGCTTGTTGAGCTTGGGGAATTCTTACTTGTTTCCAGCTATTCCTGTTCAAGTCTGATTCACAAGGAGTTTTTAGTATTTGTATATTCACATCATGGTTTCAGAATGGCTGTTATAGCTCCAAACATTGTCCCAGGCAGTAAGGAAAAATGTGTCAACAGCAAGCTCTTTTTGAATATGTGGCTGTTTTATCAGAAAGCAAAACCTTTTCCAAAAGCTTGAGGTAGAATTTCCCTTGTATCCTATTGGCCAGAATAGAGTCATATGACCACTTTTGTAGTGAGGGAGACTGGGAAAATATCTATAAGGAAGGAGGAATGGGATCACCACAACTGGCTAAGTACATTATTGCTCTAAACAAATAAGAACCAGAGTTCTATGGGAAAGAAATTAGCTTAGCCTGTTAGTTTATTAGTGTGTGTATACAGACACACACATACACATGAGGTACGTGGTCTTGACGTTCATGAGAATCAAAGCTTTTCTCTGGAAGGCACACTCTTGTAAGACTTCTTTGATGTGGCAAACATCATATTGGGGGAGGGGAAATTTCTTTCCTTTCCCAATCCACTCTACAAATCCCCATACAACGGAGTGTTGAAATTCATGAATGAGGGGAAGATACAGAATCTGGTGGAGTTCAAGTGCCAGGAAAAACCTGGAGGTGGCTTGAAGTAAAATGCTTCTATGTGAAACATGGGTCATGGGACTTTTTTTTATGAGGCTGCTGTGGTCTAATGGCTACAAATATTGAGCTAACCCAACCTGAAATGAATAAATGATCTCTTTTTATAAAAGTGGAACATTGAAAGACCCTCATCCTACATTTATAATTTTATGTTTGGCTCTGTAAATGGTTAACTGAGTAGGAGCTACAGCGGAGAGGCATATGGGAAGCAGAACTGCAGAGAGTAGTAACGGGGCAAGGATGTGACCCCAAGGTATAACCCATCCTTTGGAAAAGAAACCTCTGGGTCTTTGGGTGGGAGTAACAAAAAGTTCGGTGCTATGAAAGCTGGGATATGTTTGGTTTGGTATTGTATCCTCTCTCTACAGCAGTCTCAAACCAAAGAAGTAGAACGGGTGATAAGGACCCAGGTAGGTCCGAGGGAAAGGGAGAATGAAGAGCAGAGGTAACAGGGAAAATAAGACAGGCAACGTGAGTCCCAAATGATAAGCCACACCTGATGGGGTGGCAGAAGAATGAGGAAATAAAAAAACAGCATGTTGGGTGAGACCCACATATTTTTCTATTACTAAACAAATGCTTTCCTTGGAGTGTAGGCTAGATGTGATCTAGTTAGTCACATTTTAACTTCAAGCTGGGGTTTCTCACCCTTCTTCCTTGTACATTTTCTCCTTCTTTACTTACTAAAAACTGCACATTTATACCTCACCAGCAATGTGCTCATTACTCTTATAGTCTCTGACCTTAACAAGTTTGCAATCACACAGTCAACAACCAAACGAGATGGTTTATATACAAATCAAGTGTTGTGGTATTGTAAGGGAGGGAATTAAGTAATATTGCTTATAGTTAGAGCTATTGAGGAAGGTATGAAAATAGAAAGTTGGAGTAGCTAGTTCCTAAAATTCCTTCCATTTCTCAGCAATATATAATTTTGCTTGTTTCTGTCTTTCCTTTCCAAGCTCCATAACCTTATTTACTTATTAAGGAAACACAAATACAGCTTGCCATGTCTCAGATAACCATTTTTCCAACATTACAGATGCACATTCTTTTAATGCTCATAAAAACCCATTGGGGCAGGTCCTATTATCATCTTCATTTTATCTATTAGGAAACTGGTGCGGAAAAGTTAAGTTACTCTCCCAAAGTCATATAGCTAGTAAGTGGCAAAGCTAAGATTTGAAACAAGAACTCTGGTGGTGGTGGGTATTAGAGAGGGAATGGATTGCATGGAGCACTGGGTGTGGTACAAAAACAATGAATACTGTTATGCTGAAAATAAATTAAAAAAAATGTTAAAAATTGCTCCACATCACTCGGCATCAGGGAAATACAAATCAAAACCACAATGAGATACCACCTCACACCAGTCAGAATGGCTAAAATTAACAAGTCAGGAAATGACAGATGCTGGCGAGGATGCAGAGAAAGGGGAACCCTCCTACACTGTTGGTGGGAATGCAAGCTGGTGCAACCACTCTGGAAAACAGCATGGAGGTTCCTCAAAATGTTGAAAATAGAACTACCCTATGACCCAGCAATTGCACTGCTGAGTATTTACCCTAAAGATACAAACGTAGTGATCCGAAGGGGCATGTGCACCCGAATGTTTATAGCAGCAATGTCTACAATAGCCAAACTATGGAAAGAACCTAGATGTCCATCAACAGACGAATGCATAAAGAAGATGTGGTATATATACACAATGGAATACTATGCAGCCGTTGAAAGAAATGAAATCTTGCCATTTGCGACTACGTGGATGGAACTAGAGGGTATCATGCTTAGCGAAATAAGTCAATCGGAGAAAGACAACTATCATATGATCTCCCTGATATGAGGGAGAGGAGATGCAACATGGGGGGTTAAGGGGGTAGGAGAAGAGTAAATGAAACAAGATGGGATTGGGAGGGAGACAAACCATAAGTGACTCTTAATCTCACAAAACAAACTGAGGGTTAATTGGGGGAGGGGGGGTGGGGGGGGGGTTATGGACCTTGGGGAGGGGAAGTTGTATGGTGAGTGCCGTGAAGTGTGTAAACCTGGCGATTCACAGACCTGTACCCCTGGGGATAAAAAGATATTATATGTTTATAAAAAATAAAATTAAAAAAAATGTTAAAAAAAAAAAAAGAACTCTGCCTCCATAGCCCATGGTCTTAATCATTTTTGAATGTTGCATTTTTGAATTTCAGTATTTGGCCACAAAAAAGAAAAATATTTGAGTGATGAATACTCAAATAAAAAAAAGATATAATATCAAATTGATTCTAAGTTGTTTTTGAAGTGAAGCTATAGAATTTTAACCTTTCACTATCAGGAAATGACATGCAAGTACAGGCGGCAATGAGGAAATGAT
Source organism: Enhydra lutris kenyoni (assembly GCF_002288905.1). Classification (NCBI taxonomy): domain Eukaryota; kingdom Metazoa; phylum Chordata; class Mammalia; order Carnivora; family Mustelidae; genus Enhydra; species Enhydra lutris. The sequence goes on along the minus strand of NW_019154086.1, from coordinate 64,931,137 downwards.
TTAGGTGTCCATTAGGGGTTCTTCCAAACTTCAGACTTTATGTCAGTGAAGCCAAAAGAAAAGAAGCTGTCCATGTAGGCTAATGTAGCCCCCAGATCTGCTGTTCTCTTGGCTATTCTGCTCCTTCCCTCACTAAACAAGTACTGATGGATAGCACTTATACACCCACACTATGCCAGTTGAGATGGGGACACGTGGAAATACAGGCTTGGTTATCTGCAATTAGCGAGCTTAAAATTTAATCAAGGAGAACACACACACACACACACACACACACACACACACACACACCCCACCTTTAAATAACCTTCACAACCTAACAATATATAATCAAGCACCAAACAAGGAATTTAAGAAACTGAATCATCACTGGGTAGACTTAATGAGGAGAAAACATACTGAGCTTACAAACCTCTGCAAATTTTCTTGGTCTCCTGTGTTCCTAGGACTTTCACTTCTTCCATCTATCTATTCCAGCTTCAGCTACTGCTGCAAACATCTGACAAATTCTGTTGTCCATGAGGTTCTACCACCTGAGACTGGCCAGTTCCATGCATGGAGTCTCTGGCTTCTCCCACCACTTTGAGACTTGTATGAAATATTATTTCATGTTAACATAGCCTCTGGCTTCCTAAGCAACTCCCATAGGATCCATAAGTATGGGAGAGTTGGTTTTGGCCAAAGGATAAACAAGAGCTGGAAAGAGTTTGGGCAGAAAAGTACTCTTTCTGTTTCTTTAAGACTCATCTGAAATGTAGCATCTCTGATCAGCTTGTCTGGAGACATCCTGAGTAGCTGAGCAGGTGACCTACCAAACGACTGACTGAGATTCTTCAAGCTTATTGTGAAGTAGAGGCCATTGTTGTTATGCTCACATTGCTTGCCACATTTCCTGTCTTACTCCTCTTTTCCTCCACTCTTACCCTGGGATTGCACCCCCTAAATAATCTTTGCTTCAGTTTCTGTTTTCTAGAAACCTTGGAGCAAGACAGAAGAGAAGAAAATCTTTGTATAGGATATGCAAAGGAATGATCCAGGTTGAGAACATTTATGTTGGAAATAGCCATTGTCACATATTAGAGGTCTATGCTGAGAGACACGTGAGTTCTTTGAAGGCTTTTGAGCAGAGGAGTGCCATGATGGAAATTGGGATTCAGGAAGGTGGATTAGGTTGAAATAGAAAATTGGAGTAGTGGAGGTGGAGAGAACTAGAAGCAGGAAGACTATTTATGATTTAAATGTGAGGATGAATGTAGGACCAAACTGTAGAAATTAAATAGTGGATAAGAAATCTTAGGATGGGTTTAACCATCTTGATATAATAGGAGGCAAGGTGATTCACTAAAAGTAAGTAAATGAAGATATAATTGTGGGGTTGAGGGGAGGAGAATGTGTGGGTTATCCTCCTGGACATCCATGGTTCAGAATGGGTCACATTGCTTTTTGCTGGGCTGGGCCGAATGGCTCTTGGTCTTTCTGCTATCAGTAAGCTTCTAGAACACCCACAAAATTTCTCATTTCATGATTTGTTTGTGTATACAAACAGATTTTCAAAAGACTGATCAGATATTTACATGGTCTAATCTGGATTTTGTTAATTCAGCTTTGTTAATTTTATAAATTAATTTAACAAATTAAACTTTGTTAAATTTTGTTAACCAAACTACTATAGAAACTTCTATTTACAGCACATTTTACTGAACAAACAGATGAATCCTGTGGTCGTATAGCCATTGGCTTTTCTTGTAACCACAGAACACTAATGTAGTCATGACTTTTGTCTAGATTTTGCTCTTCATGAGAAGGCAGAAGTGGGCTGAGCAACTCACACTTTTATTCTGGATCTGAAATACGAAAGTGTGTGCTCAGTGAGTTTTATTTATTTTTTTAAATCTTCAGCTGCATTTAAAAATACTTTTTAGTACTTTTTTTTTTTGAGTAGGCTCTAAGCCCAGCATGGAGGCCAACACGGGCTTAAACTCATGACCCTAAGATCAAGACCTGAGTTGAGACCTAGAGTCTGAAGCTTTACTGCCTGAACCACCCATGCATCCCTTGAGTACTTTTTGAGTTCTGTATACATTGGCCATTTACTGAATACTTAGGTCTGTTTTGAAGTTCCCTGTGTCTGAGATTGTTTACTTGCCTAAAGGAGGGAATAATATTCCAGAACATTACTTGAGTATAGTCCATATGCTGAGATAGGCAGAGGTAAACTATGAACCAGATGAAATTATGTATCTAGACAGGTTCTGAGTTGAGAAAGTGCAAATATTTCTTAAGTTAACAAACAAAAAACCAGAAACATGAAATGGGCCCCCTTAAGAAAAAGATGATTTATTGTGCATGATGTGGTTTCCAGGGACTTAGACTATTGTTTAGCTAGTGACTTAGGTTGGAGTCTGCTTTTTAACCAGATAGCTAATCTTGCTGTGCTGGCACAGGTACCAAAGTGGGTCCTTTTTCAAGCGGTGGTATTCTCATAGAGATGCCCCATTTGTCTGTAGCATTGAAATGGTGATCCTGATGCTTATAATAGGATATCATTTCCTCGTAACTGCTCTTGCAAAGATCATGCCTGACCCAGAGATGAGTGTCTTAGCTGCTTTTTGGTGGTATTTATTGATAGTCAGCTGCTTGTCATTGGTAACTACCTGGTTTCAGTTTCATCACAGAAAGATGTGAGCCAAAAATAGCATTTAGAAATCAACCTATGGGAGTCTGACCACTGTCATAGATGGAAGGCTGAACTGTGTTGGGGGTGTTTCAGAAATGGGGGAAACTTCAAAAGTAGGAGGGAGCATCACATTTTGAAGTGATGGAGGATGGGCCAAAAAGGTCAGTTAGGAAATGTAAAATACAAGGAACATATGGAGAAAGACTGAATAAGACAGGCTTTTTTTTTTTTTTTTTTTTTTTTCAAAATTTCTACACACAGGAGAAAATATATGCTAGGAGTTGGCCCTTTAACCATAAGAAGATGCCTGTGGCAGATGCTTTGAGGACTGCTTAAAAAATCACCTTGAGGTTTTTCCTCATATCACTTCTGTCTTTCCATATATCAATTTACCTCAGTCCCTTGGTTGTCACACCTTGCCTAGACCCACTGGAATTAAGCTTTGGTCTATCATAGTTCTTAATTCGGTGACCTCATATGAGGCTGCCTGTAAAAGCTGTCTCCTGGCATCTTGAATCTCATTCGTGGTTTAGAAGTTTCCTGTACCTCAGCTGCCCATGTCCTGGGACATAGGTGTCTCATACTTATTTATTGCTCCACTGGGCCTGTTGAGAAAGCTTTCTATGAAAAAGACATAAAAATAAAACAAAAGAAAACTCACCTAATCAACCAGTCTATCCCCTCAAATCCCAAAAGATCTACGAGTGTGGTGACCATGGGGACCTTAAGACAGGCCACCTGGATTTCTGAGGCAAACACCCACTGGAGCAGTTCCTGGGCTGCAGCCACTAGTGTCCCTTCAGCTCTAGGTGAACAAGTGCAGGTGAGCAAGCTGGCCTCTGAGCCTTGCTAGGGCCAGTTTTTAAGTAACCTGTTTATGCCTCTTAATTAATAGACATTTGGGAATTGTCTGAGGGTTGCCTTACAAAGTACTGTACTTTCTTTGGGTTCAAGGATTTGCTACTGTGTCTCTTTTTAATATAAGAGAATGAGGACAAATGGGGTTTCCACCCCTTGACAGATAATCAGCAACCTTTTTGCCAAATCCAGTGGTATGTGTATAATTCTCCTCTAAACTCCTCTGTGGGAATCTGAGTCCCATACACCATCTTTTGTCTTTTACCTAGAAATGTTTCCTTAAACCCAGCCCTAGATACTCTTTTATTATCCTCCCATTCACTCTTTCTTTCCTGAAGAATAGGTTTGTTTGTTTATTTATTTATTTATTGGATATAAGAATCCCTAAATTTATTTATTTATTTATTTTTAAGTTTTTATTTTAATTCCGTTTAGTTAACATATATTGTTATATTAGTTTCAAGTGAACAATATAGTCTTTCTTTTTAATTTAAAAAATTTATTTATTTATTTGAGAGAGGTGGGGGGTAGAGGGAGAAAGAATCCTGAGGCAGATCCCCCACTGAGCACAGACCCTGGTGCAGGGCTGGCATGGGGCTCGATCCCAGGACCCTGAGATTATGACCTGAGCCAAAACCAAGAGTTGGTTGCTTAACGGATTGAGCCACCCAGGAGCCCCTAGGGTATAGTCTTGCAACAATTCCATTTGTCACCCAGTGCTCATCAGAACACATACACTCCTTAATCCCCATCACCTATTTAATGTTCCCCTAGCAACTATTGAGAACAGGTTTATTTTGATTCCAACTTTCTGTAGATAACACGTGCCTCTATTTGTCCAGCCCCAGATTTTCACATGAGCTCGGAGACTCATTTTTAACTGCCTCCTTAGATATCTTCATCATTACGAAATCATTCAGAAATCATCACATCCCAGACCAAACTTATTTTCCTTTGAAACTTTCCCAATTTACTCCCACTTCTGTATTTCTAATCTGAATAGTTTCTTATCTTTCAATAATACACATTCATTACCTTATCCTATTTAATTTTCTTTTAAATAGTTAATTACCTTGTTTTCTCTTCCTTTGATTTTCATTGCTGTTCTCCAAACCTCCCGTTCTTAAATAATAGCCTCTTCTCTTCCTACTGCTAAGAGTATCCCCTCCAAACATCATTTCTAGTATGAAACCTTCTGTTGCTCTCCATAGTATACAAGACAAAGCAAAGCCTCCTAGCCCAGTCTGCTCTAGTATAACCTTCAAACTGAACCTTGTCTTTTATAGTCGGTTGGGGAGAAACTGGGTCCTTGGTGGCCCACAGGTATGTGCATTTGCTCATTCATGTGTTATTGATTCATTCAACACATATTCCTCTAAGGTTTGTTGGGTGTTACACAATGGGGGCATAGAAATGAATTCGGCCTAGTCCAAGCTTTTAAAGAAATAATAGTCTAATAGATTGTAACTACTTAGATTTTACACTTCTTGAAGATAAGAAGATAAGATATTAAAATTTTTTTTGTGTGTGTCCCCCCATCACACCTCAAATAACATTAACTCTATGAACTCAATCAATAAGCCAAATTAAGAATGTACAACTTTAGCACTGACGGGAAATTTAGACTATTCTAATCCAAACACCTCATTTTATAGGTAAGGACACAAAAAGAATGGTTCAATAACTTGCCTGTCATTTGGTTAACTAGTGACCGATCTGGGCTGAGAGAAACCAGGGTCAAAGTGTATAATTTGTCTTTCAGGTCGAACTGTATAACTGTATCATTGTCAGGAAGATGGTAGAGAAAACAAGATTTATTTACATAAAAAATTGTGTTTAAAAAGGGCTGATATCAATAAAACGAAATATCCAGTATGAAGGGCTGATATCAATAAAACGAAATATCCAGTATGAAAGTACTTATTTGGTTAGAGCATACTAAGGATTCTCTGGGAATAAATACATCACACTAAATGGAAAATTCTTCATGACCAGCAGTATGTGACACAGTATCCTCTGGTAATAACCCAGCAATTACTGCCAGGACCGTTGTTTGAGGTATCTAGAAACATTCAGGCAACCCTACCTTAGCAATTCCTGGCCACTCCTCACTGACACCCATCTTCTGCCTTATCCTCTTTGATCCTATTTAGTTAGTAGCTATTTTAGGAAGTGAAAAATTGGAGTCTCAGGGACCCAGCTCTCTGCCCCCTTTGGACCACAATGAGATCACCACAGTAGTACCCACAAGAACCTTGGTAATCTTGATTTGCATTCTCAAGAATGTGGGAACTTTGTTCTCAGAAGCTGAGCTCTCTCCATATATCTCTTAAGTCCAGGTGGTGTGCCAGTATGTACATGAGAAGGGGAAGGATTTGGTGACAGGGTGTCTTCCAAAGTAGAATTTAAGAAAAGGGTTTGGAAGTAAGTATCTCCATTGTAAACACTGATTTGAGTGCTGAGTGAATTATGGTACATTTCTGAATGCATTTAATTCTAGTAGAACTTCTCTGATGGAGTCTTGTATGGAGAAAACCATTGAAGGACTAAATATATTTGCAAATATAAATTTATATTTAAAGTATTGCTGGAGCAGAATGTCTTTACATTAAAGAGTGGGATTAAAAAGTAATTATCTGACCACAGAGATCTAGGCATAGAGTATGAAAGAGAATCCTGGGGAGCCACTTGCAAACTAGAGGAATGTGGTATTATTTTTACTTCTTTCCCCTCACCATCACGTAATGTGTGACATGTAAGGATTGACTACTACACAAAGATGGAGCATTTACCAAAATCATTAGGAGGATTAATCTCATGTTGATCTAAGAAAGGATTATGCTCTTCCTCCCTTTATTCAGTTATTAGAAAATGGCTTAAAAATTTTGTCTTTAGAGATGTATGGTTGCTTTCCAGGAACAATAACACACTAGGTCAGATTTGTTCTACTGATCTGAGAAGCTCCAGTTGTGGCAGAGACAGAAAAATCTACCACCTGTGTTCACAAGCAGCTACACCAGATTTGAAGGTTAGAAGTCAGAGGACAAGGAGATACTGGGGCAAAGTGCTAGTGTGGAAACATAATTATATGTGGGTGTTCCTAGGTTGGCATGAGGACAAGCCGCCTGGGGCAAACTCCATCCTTTTGAAATGTACTATGTGCCAGACTCTGTGGGTAGCTTTCTTTCCAGATTAGGAGAAACTAGCAGAACTTGGGCTGGTGAATTGCTCATGGCCAAAGAGGCCAATGCACAATCCTGGGAGCTTTAGTGGTGTGGTGAGATGAGGAGGAGAAGCGGGTGCTTTGTACATTGAGCATCTCACCTCCCAGGTCAGTGGGAGTCCTTGAGCCTTGGTCCCCTTCAAATTAAATCCTGGCAATTTCACTTTGATCACTGGACCTATTATCTTTCCCTACTATAATCTTCTAAGGGTGCAACCAAATTATGTGAAACTGTAATTAGCAATTGCAAATTGTGTCTTTTCAGACTCAATTTGTCTTTGCTGGTGCTCAAAGACTATAGAAGCATTCTAGTTTTTAGTTCTTGGATGAGCTAGAACTGATGGTGATGCTATAGCGAAACTGAAAAAAAAAACCTGGCATTTTATGGAAAATGTCTATTTATCTTTCCCACATTATTAGAGTCAGTGGTTGAATTGGGAGGCAAGATGGGGGCTATAACCATAGCGCTACATACATATTGACTGAGGAAGAAGTGAGCTGGTGTCACATTCTCCTGTCATGTTCTTATCCTTAAGGTGCATGGTGAAGCAATAAATGCTGTGGGATCCATATTATAAAAACTAGTGTTCCATAACATATGCCAAGTGTCTGATGTGAATCTAGGTCTCACCCAGATACAGTGTGGAGCAAAGAGGGGTGTCATCTAATGCTATATTGTCAGTTATATTGTCATTCTTATTCTCATGAACACAGAAGTTTTTGAATCCAAAAGTAAGACTGACTTGTTTGAATCTGGGATCATGGGTCAAGCTGTATTTGTTCAAGTCCCTGGACAGCTGTGATGAACAGATCCTTTGTTATGCCAGGAAGGGGAATGATCCAGAATTTACCAAATTCAGAATTGCCTCTCTAGATCAGGGCCAATCTTTGAGTTAAGCTACAGAATCTCAAGTCTTTGAGTCCCAGCTTTGCTCTACTTCTCTGAGGTTGAGAGAATTTGTAAAGTTGAAAAACAGACTATTAGTCCACAATAAATACCCCAGATAATACTCCTTGGCATGCCATTTGTCATCAGGTTATCTTCTTCCCTAAGAAGGGAAAAGTTTTCCAAAGGCAGGCTGGAGAGAGATGTTATTTGGTAGAGTTCTCGCAGGCGAAAGAAGGACTGGCTGTGAGCTGTCTTCGAGAAGAATGAATACACTGTGTTATCTTCTCCTGCTGCTTGCTTGTCCTTGCAGATACCTTGACTACAAACAATAGTTTCAATAAGGAAGACAGAATGAGTTCGGACAGGAAGGTTGGGAACTATGACAGGCAGGAGAAGAATGAAGCCAAACAGCATGGAGATGTGTCATCACCACTGGGTTTTACCTTGCTCTACATTCAGTTACTTATTTTTTTTCAAAGTGCCAGGCACTTACTCAAGAAACAGCATATACATTCCGACTTTGAAGTAACAGATGAACTTTCAGCTGCAATGTATGAAAATATGCTTCATTATTCTCTTCCCACACCATGATATCATTAATACATCCATCCATTCAAGAGTCATTTATTGAGAGCTCACTACATGCAGTATAGTACTGCTGGTTACCAACCACTTGTTTCCTAGATATTTTGAAGGAGGAAATGATTTGTCTTTTTTTTAAAAATTTTCTTACTTTAAAATTTGTTTTGGTTTTATGACTCATGCTAAAGTCTTCAAGACAGAAATCTCTAATGAATAAAAATGTGGTGATATTTATGATAAGTTTTACAGCTTTTTAGATCTGTATTTCAGTAGACTTACAAAGGCATTGCCTTATTCACTATTTGTGATATTGTTTTGTTATTGCACACCAATGACATGTAAGAAGATACTGATTGACTCTACTTGTTATCCAGAAGTGAAGGTAATAGCCTTTTGTGCACTTATCCTCTTACATAACTAGCAGCACTTACAGCAATTGAACCCTTATATGTCTTAGCATGGATATTGTGCCTATTATTATTTATTGTGTAGTGCTACTGTAACACTTGCATAAAGTCACAGGCACAAATACAGGAAATGGGATAGAAAAAGGAGACTGTGGGTCAAAGAAGAAGCCTCAAGATAGGACAGAAAGTTACTGACAAAAACATAGAAGGAAGACACATTATTGGGTGAGACGTTGGAGGAGGAGAAAGAAAACTACGACCTTCAGTGAAGGGAATTATGAATGCTACCTTTCTGATGGGTACAATGAAAGGAATGTAGGTAATGCGGGCCTCCAGTGGAGGGGAAGAATGACAAGCAAAAGTTGACCTGTGCCCTTCCAGTTCCTGGAGAGGAAAAAACATAAAAACCTGAATAATCAAAGCTAAGTAACAATCAAAACTAAGTCAGTATTAGTAAAAAGGAAAGACATTGATAGGATGTGGGGCTTGGAGAGGGTTATCCTGGCCACCACCATGGCTTAGTGGAAAGAGTGTGTCAGTTACCTGGTGAAGATTTGGCTAACACAGATGTGGGAGGTGATTGAAGGTATAATTTGCAATGATGCCCCAGAAAACCTGGGAGGCTGAACACAGGAACACCCAGGTTTTGTGTGTCTGCTGGGGGAAGGAAGAGCGAATCTCTAGTTGTAGCTAAGGAGAGTAGGCTTATGCACTAAAGTGAGCTATGAAGTTTTAGCATCTATATGGAGACCATCACTTAATGTCTGATTTCTGTGATAATTTGGAATTCTAATTAAACAAATTAATAAAACTTCCCTAACAAAACTTCCTGGTAGGAGGATTTATCTCCTATTTCCCATCTTTCCCAAGTGCTGAGAAATGGAAATTTCCAACTGGCAGCATTTCATAATTCTGATTACCTGGGGGAATTAGTACAACAAATACAGTGCTTTAGCCTATTCTCAAATCACACATCTCCCTTCCCCTGGACATGTCAATTTACTAATTTATGGCTAATGAAAGATCAGTTTCACAGAAGGCTGAGCCACACAGCCTGTAGGTGAAAAATCTAATATGAGTTCTTTCAGTCTTCCTACTTTCAAATTCTCAGAGAGTCAGAAAAATAACCTCTTGGTTGAAAGAAACAATGAAATCTCAAGTGAAGCCTATAGCCATCTGAAAAAACTCTGCTGTCCTTTCTTCAGAGGTTCATGCTGACAAATGTCTTGGGCACTCTCTTGACTGCTGGAGTCATGGTGCTGGAATGGTAATGATAACTCAGCCAATTAGTGCTTGTTTGAACACAATTTAATGAGAGCAGGTGCTGTGAAACTCAGAAGCTGAGGAATCCGCAGGAAGACCAGTTTGTTGGGGAAGATGGATTCACTCTCAGGAATGTTTGGATTGAGAGAAATACTATGCAGTAACTGTGGAAGACAGAAAAGAAAGTCCATGACCCCATTCTGAATGGCAGGAGAAGAGAAAAGCAAAGTGGGAAAAAGAGAAAAAGAACCACTACTAAATTGAAAAGAAAACCTTCACATAACAAAAACTAGGTGCTGAATGACCTTTAGCATGGAAAGATACCATTTCGATGAAACATGAACTGAAAGAATTTTTTCTGAGGGCTAATTTACATTCTTTTTTCTTTTTCAGTTTTCAATGTATTTCAGTAGATGCATGGTTCTGCATGGTTAGCATCTTTGTCTCCCTGAAAAATTAAACCATGTCAGCCTGACACACCTGGATGCAAGTAGTCAGTCATGTGACCTTTGTGAGAGCCATGACTATAGCCAGGTCAAGCCTTATTAGAACAGGGGGCATTTGGGGGCTTACCCTGAGTTGGCGTTTTATGATTTAGTTAATGGAGGGATTTCCCTCCCAGGCTGAGCATGGCTGACGCTGAATTTGCTGCAGGGGAGCAGGACCTTCTGAGAGATGATGAGGACATTTGTCTGATATAGCCTAATGGTACTTGACTGGAGGACATTTGTGATGGGCAAAATAATACTTCTCAAAGATGTCCATCTCTTAATCTGGGAACTGTGAATTACATTAGTTTATATATAAAAAAGGGATCTTGACATGAGGAGGTTATTCTGGATTATCCAGGTGGGTCTAATCTAATCACATGTTTTTGAAAGGTGAGAAACTTTCCTAGCTGGGTCAGAGAGAGATGTGATAGACCAAGAGTCAAAGAGATATACTGTGAGAAGGACTCATCCCACTGTTGCTAACTTTGAAGGCAGAAGAAGGAGGTTATTTACCAGAAAATGTGGGTGGCCTCTAGAAGCTGCAAGAGGCAAGGAAATGAATTCTCTCTTAGAGCCTCCAGAAAGGTACACAGTCTTATTGACAACTTGGTTTTTTCTTTAAAAAATATTTTTTTTGTTATGGAAATATAGTTAACATACCACATCATATTAGTTTCAGGGATACAACATGGTGATTCAACAATTCTATACATTACTCAGTTTTATTTATTTATTTATTTATTTGACAGACAGAGATCACAAGGAGGCAGAGAGGCAGGCAGAGAGGAGGAAGCAGGCTCCCTGCTGAGCAGAAAGCCCGATGCGGGGCTCGATCCCAGGACCCTGGGATCATGACCCGAGCCGAAGGCAGAGGCTTTAACCCACTGAGCCACCCAGGCACCCCCATTACTCAGTTTTAAATCAGTGTGATGCAGTTTGAACTTCTGACCTCCAGAACTATAAGATAATGCATTTGTTTTGTTTTAAGCCACTAAGTTTTTGGTAATTTATTTTAGCGGCAAAAGAAAACTACTATAATGTTGCGCTATGCCAACACTAGCTCTTTATTGTCTATTGCTTGTTTGTTTTATGACATCTGTCTAAATAATAAATAATAAAGCTGTAATGTTAAACTAGCTCTGCAAGGAAAATCTTGAGCATAGAACTTGATTTTAAACACAGAATTAAGTAAATAAGTTTTTCAGTAGATATATTAACACATTACTAAGTGTGTTTACTCTTTTTATTCACAGATGTTTGTTGAGCCCCTTTTATTAGCCAAGCATGTTATCAGTTTCTAGGATTAAAACCTGAATGAAGATAGATTCCATCCTGTCCTCTAGGAGAAGGTTATAAACTTGTTGGGGAAGACTGACTAAAACCAACAATTTCAACGTGTGGCGTGAACAAGTTTTCTTCTCTTCGTGGTCCTCACTACAGGTAATTAGAGTTCATCTTCCTCTGTTGACCCAAGCCAGTTACCACTCCATCCAGTTTCTATCTTCCATAAATCTTTCTAAAGATATGGTCTATTGCCACTTCCATTTTCTTTTTATTTGTTCCTAAGGGGTTATGTGGTTTATCTCCTGAGTATATATTGACCTTGGTTTTCTCTTAGGAACCTGGTACAGCATGACCCTGCATGATACTTCTGGAAAAAGAGACCATAAAACAGCCCTTCCCTGTGCCCTGTGCTAAAGTAGGAGGAACAAATAAACCAGTCAGCTTCCTGAGCTATAGCCTTGATTCCAGGATGTGAGCTAGGTGCACAGAGAACTTGCCAAATAATTTAGCATTTCTTTCTGGGGTAGTTTTGAATGAGTTGGAACAAATGATGAACAGCAATTCTATAGAAAATAAAATAATTTAGGCCATAATTTTTAAAATTGTTACCCATTATTTTCTAGAATTATAAATTCTAAGGGTGTGGACAGATTAGTTTCTCTTGGTGAAGACATATCTTCCCTCATCAGTGATCAACTTCCTAATTATGAGAGGTACATCAGCACAGGCAAGTGCCTGAACCAAGAATAACTAGATTGGCTCCCACTACCCTTTTTATTTGTTGGTTCTGCTAACAAAGGAATGATATCAGTCAAAGAGAAAAATACATCTATTACCAAGCAAAAATGTTTGCAAGCTTTAAAGTTGTAGAGTTCTCTGCCTATAAACATCTAGTCAAATATTTTTGTCTGGAGGGATGGTCTTTAATCCCCTTTCTGTGTTGTTAGGTGATGCCCTTTTCCAAACATGGACCTGATTTATACAGATTAAATAGTGGTTGAATTGGCCAGAAAAAGATTGTGAGAAATGAATGTACTGTGATCAACGTACTATAGCTTGTTTCTGTTGGTCCTTTCTTTTGATTTTCGACATGGTAAGGCTCTTGTGGCAAGTCTAGTATCTTTGACTAACTTCTGCCAGAAGAGGGCATTGACTTTTGGAGGGTAGCATGCGGAAGTGGCGGATGAATGACTGAAAGAGTATATCAAGCTGATTCAGGGAGGTGATTTGTGACCATGTGATAAAATGTACAGATGTTAATTGTTCTTCCTCTTCTCACGCACGATTGACTTGCTCTCCTACCCAACCTGTGTGTGCCTGCCGAGAGCACGTGACAGATGTTACAAATAGGAGGAATGAGAGGGTGTAGTGTGAGAACAAAGGCACTGGGAGTGGGCGCGTGACAGATCAGGGGAAGAGCAACCAACAAGCCTGGGCAGAGAAAAGAAGCAATATTCAGGCTAGAAAGACAGACAACCAGAGCCTGAGAATATCACAAAGCCCCGAAGGCAAGGCCGTGACTTGGTATGGGATTTCCCTGTCTTCTATCTTGCACATGAAGAAGTCATCTCACCTCTTCTGAAGATTCTAGTGTCTAACCTGGAATTCCATTCAGGAAGGAAAAAGCCAGAATTTCTTCTTCATCCTCTAAGTGATTTGTTCATGGCATGTTTTATACTGAAGCAACTTGTCGGGTTTGGCATAGATTACAAGGGTCACATAGGGAGACAGAATTCCTAGGATCCAGCCCTGGTGCCCTAAAAATTTAGGTATCTAGTGGATGAAGAATCTACAAAGAATACTTAACAGGAGAGAACATTGTGGGATGAGGATTGGAGACAAATCAGGAAAGGGTGGCTTCACAAAAGAGGAGAGTTTTATGGATTGAATTGTGGGCTAACAGGGAAAATAGAATAATGTGTGTGGAGAGATGTACCTACTGGATTTACAAACATGGAGCAGCTTTATTAGCATGATATGGAAGGAAGCCAGATTAAGATGGAATTCTCATTAATTAATTCTTGATATCTGCACAAACTTTTTTGAGTACTTAGCATGAACTGGACATTATCTTGGGTGTTGGGGATTCAGTAGTGAAAAAACAGACATGATTGTTATTTTATGATGTTTTGGGGGAAGGGGGAATAGAAGATAACAATTTACAAAGGCAGAAATGATTTTGAAAGTTGGAGGGAGAGAAAAGAATTAATTTCATCTGAGGCATAGTGACTGACCAAAACGGAAACATTAAGAGAGAATATGAGACAACGAAGAGCCAGATCACAAAGGGCATTATAGACTACATGGGAAGGGATTAAAATTTCCACCTGCAATGGGAGGACTTTAGAGAGGTTTTTGTATGGGTAGTAATGTTATTTGATTTTGTTTTAAAGAGTATGTAGAGGTGCAGAGACCACAAATTTAGACAGCTTCTTAAGATAAGATACTAGATAGAGTAGTAACTAACACTTATTTAGTGCTTGCCAGGAGCCTGGCAGCATTTTAAGTATTTTTGCCTGCCGCTAATTTATTATTTATAATAACTTAATGATGTAGGAGCTATTATTAACCTTACTTTTCTTATAGATTAGGGAACTGAGGCGTGGAGAGATGACCCAGAATAAAAGTAAAGTGGTTTGATTTGTTTTTACTTGCTTGCTTGTTTTTTTTTTTGACAGGATAAGGGTAGAGTTTCTATTTTATTTTTTAAATCAAAATATTTATATTTAGTTAATGCATTTATTGAGGTATATGTCTTTGAACATTATTTTATTTTATTTTTTTAAAGGTTTTATTTATTTACATAAATTATTTTTAAAAAGGTCTAGAGAGGGAGAGAAACCATGAAAGACTCTGGACTCTAGGAAACAAATTGAGGGTTTCAGAAGGGGAGGATGGAATAACAGGGTGATGGGTATTAAGGAGGGCATGTGTGGTGATCAGCACTGAGTATAATATGCAACTAATCATTGAACACTACATCAAAAACTAATGATGTATTATATGTTGGCAAATTGAACTTAATAAAACAAAACAAGAAACTAAAAAAAAAAATAAAAAGGCTTAGAAAGTTTAATTATACTATTATTATTATTCATTTTTTAATTAAAGTATAGATAATATACAATGTTGTATTAGTTCAGGGATACTACAAAGTTATTTGACAATTCTGTACATTAAACTATGTTGTATAGATACCGTTTGTCATCATACAATGTTATTACAATATTATTGACTATAGTCTCCATGTTGTACTTTTCATCCCTGTGTGCAGGGGGATGGCAGAGAGAGAGAAGGAGACAGAGACTCTCAAGCAGACTCCACACTGAGCACAGAACCTAACAGGCGGATTTATCACACCACCCTGGGATTGTGATCTGAGCCAAAATCAAGAGTCAGATGCTTAATCAACTGAGCAACCCAGGCACCCCTGTATGGTTCTGTTTCTGTTTTCTTGTTTGTTTTATTTTTTAGATCCCACATATAGGTGAAGCGATATGATATTTGTTTTTCTCTGTCTTATTTCAGTTGGCATAATATCCTCTGAGTTCCTTCATGTTGTCACAAATGTTAAGATTTTCTTTTTTTATGTCTGAGTAATATCCCATTGTATATATCTATATATCTCCATATATATATATATATATATTCCATAATATATATTCCATAATATATAATTTTTTGGGGGGGAGAATCAATATTTTAACATTACTGAGTGTTGGAATCTGTAAACAGGGCACAACTCCATTTATTTAGGTCTTTTTTTTTTTTTGGTCTCTCAGTGGTATCTTGTTTTCTGTGAACAGATTTCACACATATTTTGTTAAATTTACCTCCAAATAGCTCAAGGTTTTTGATTCTATTTGTACATTGTATTGTCTTTATAACTTCAGGTTCTCATTGTCCATTGTTAGGATACAGAAGCAGGACTTTTTTTTTTTTTAAGATTTTATTTATTTATTTGACAAAGAGAGAGAGCACAGCAGGGAGAGTGGCAGGCAGAAGGAGAAGCAGGCTCCCCACTGAGCAGGGAGCCCGATGCGGGGCTTGATCCTGAGACTCTGGGATCAAGACCTGAGCCGAAGGCAGATGCTTACCCACTGAGCCACCCAGGTGACCCCCCTTTTTTATAGTGAAAACTGTATTTTTACTGCCTTTTATATTCAACAATGATTACTTAAACTTAAAAACAAAAAAGCCTTTATTAACTAAAGGTTACTGAAAAGACAAACCTCTCCAGCCCACTTCATATTCTCTTTCAACCATTTCAGGGCAGAACAATGTTCCAAATTGTAAACCTGTTCCTTATTAACATTGGCAGTCATGTGCTTAATGAAGAGCTTTGGATCTGATATACAAGCAGCCATAATTAATCTTTCCACTGCAGTTTGGTAATCATCCTTGCTCCAAGATTTGTTTTCTTCACATTTTTTCAAAACTATCTGCAGTATCTGTATATTTATTTATCTGTCATCTATCTATATCTGTTATCTATGTATCTATCATCTATGTGTCTATCTATCATCTATCACAGTATATCTATATCTATATATCTATGTATATCACACCTTCTTTACCCATTCATCTGTTGATGGACACGTGGGTTGCCTTCATATCTTTGCTTCTGTAAATCATGCTGAAATAAATGTATGGTTGCATATATCTTTTTCAGTTAGTATTTTCATTTTCTTTGGGTAAATACCCAGTAGTAGAATTACTGGGTCATATGGTATTCTGTTTTTAATTTTTTGAGGAATGTCCATATTATTTATCACAGTGGTTGCATTAATTTACATTCCTACCACCTGGACATGAGGGTTTCCTTTTCTCCACATCCTTGTCAACACTTATTATTTCTTGTCTTTTTGTTGTTAGCCATTGCAACAAGCATGAAGTAATATCTCATTGTGGTTTTGATTTGCATTTTCCTGGTCATTAGTGATATTGAGCATCTCTTCATGTCTAGTGGTCATCTGTATGTCTTCTTTGGAAAAATGTCTATTCAGGTCCTCTGCCTATTTTTAAATTGGATTTTATCTTGTTTTGTTTTGAGTTGTATGAATTATTTATATATTTTAGGTATTAACCTCTTATTATATATATCATCGCAAACATCTTCCATTCATTTGTTTTGTTGATGGTTTACTTCACTGTTCAAAAGTATTTTATTTTGGTGTAGTCCCAATCATTTATTTTTGCTTTTGTTTTCCTCATCTGAGGAGACATATCTATAAATATGTTGCTAAAGCTGATGTTCAAGTGGTTACTGCCTATTTTTTTAAAGGAATTTTATGATTTCATGTCTCACATTTAGGTCTCTAATCCATTTTGAGTTTGTTTTTGTTTATGGTGTGAGAAAGCAATCCAGTTTCATTCTTTGGCATACAGATGTCCAGTTCCCCAACCCCATTTAACTGAGGATACTTTTTCCCATTGTATATTTTTGCTCCTTTGTCATAGATGAATTGATTATATGATTGTGGGCTTATTTCTTGGCTATCTTGTTTTATTGATTTATGTGTCTACTTTTTTCTGCCACATACTATGCTGTTTTGATTAGTATAATTTTATACTATATTGAATCTGGGATTGTGATGCCTCCAGCTTTGTTCTTCTTTCTCAAGGTTGCTTTGGTTATTTGGGGTCTTTGTGGTTCCTTAAAAATTTTAGAATTATTTGTTCTAGTTTTCTGAAAAATACTTTGGTATTTTTATAGGGATTGCTTTAAATCTATAGATTGTGTTGGGTAATATGGACATTTTGACAATATTAATTCTTCTAATCCACAAACGTGGTTTATCTTTCCATTTTTTGTGTCATTTTCAATTTCCTTCATTAAGGTTTACAGTTTATAGAGCATAAGTCTTTCACCTCTCTGGTTAAATTTATTCTTAGGTATTTTATTCTTTTTGGCACAGTTGTAAATGGAATGGTTTTCTTAGTTTCATCTGCTAGTTCATTATTAGTGTAAAGAAACGTGACAGACTTCTGTATGTTTATTTTGTATCCTGTGACTTTACTGAATTCATTTATCAGTTTTAGTAGTTTTTTGGTGAGGTATTTAGGGTTTTCTATATAGTGTCATGTCATCTGCAAGTAGTGAAAGTTTTACTTCTTCCTTACCAATTTGGATGTTTTTATTTCTTTTTTTCTTTATTAACTATTTTTATTAACATATAATGTATTGTTTGCCCGAAGGGTACAAATCTGTGAATCGTCAGGCTTATACAATTCACAACACTCACCATTCACATACCCTTGCCAGTATTCATAACTCAAGCACCCTCTCCGTACTTCCCCTCCCTCCAGAAACCCTCACTTTGTTTTGTGAGATTAAGAGTCTCTTATGGTTTGTCTCCCTCCTAATCCCATCTTGTTTCATTTTTTCCTTCCCTACCTCCCAAAACCCCCACTCTGCCTCTCAACTTCCTCATATCAGGGAGATCATATGATAATTGTCTTTCTCTGATTGACTTATTTTGCTCAGCATAATACCTTCTTGTTCCATCTTCGTTGTCGCAAATGGCAAGATTTCATTTCTTTTGATGGCTGCATAGTATTCCATTGTATATATATACACCACCTCTTCTTTATCCATTCATCTGTTGGTGAACATCTAGGTTCTTTCCATAGTTTGACTATTGTGGACATTGCTGTTATAAACGTTTGGGTGCATGTGCCCCTTCGGATCACTACATTTGTATCTTTAGGGTAAATACCCAGTAGTGCAATTGCTGGGTCAGAGGGTAGCTCTTTTCAACTTTTTGAGGAAGCTCCATGATGTTTTCCAGTGTGGCTACACCAGCTTGCATTCCCACCAACAGCGTAGGAGGGTTCCCCTTTCTCTGCATCCTTGCCAGCATCTGTCGTTTCCTGACGTGTTAATTTTAGCCATTCTGACTGGCGTGAAGTGGTATCTCATTGTGGTTTTGATTTGTATTTCCCTGATGCCGAGTGATGTGGAGAACTTTTTCATGTGTCTGTTGGCCATCTGGATGTCTTCTTCTCAGATATGTCTGTTCATGTCCTCTGCCCATTTCTTGATTGGATTATTTGTTCTTTGGGTGCTGAGTTTGATAAGTTCTTTATAGATTTTTCATACTAGCCCTTTACCTGATATTTCATTTGCAAATATCTTCTCCCATTCTGTCAGTTGTCTTTTGGTTTTGTTGACTGTTTCCTTTGCTGTGCAAAAGCTTTTGATCTTGATAAAATCCCAATAGTTCATTTTTGCCCTTGCTTCCCTTGCCTTTGGCAATGTTTCTAGGGAGAAGTTGCTGTGGCTGAGGTCAAAGAGTTTGCTGCCTGTGTTCTCCTCAAGGAATTTGATGGATTCCTGTCTCACATTGAGGTCTTTCATCCATTTTGAGTCTATTTTCGTGTGTGATGTAAGGAAATGGTCCAGTTTCAATCTTATGCATGTGGCTGTCCAATTTTCCCAACACCATTTGTTGAAGAGACTGTCTTTTTTCCATTGGACATTCTTTCCTGTTTTGTCAAAGATTAGTTGACTGTAGATATGAGGGTCTATTTCTGGGCTCCCTATTTTATTCCATTGATCTATGTGTCTGTTTTTGTGCCAGTACCATACTGTCTTGATGATGACAGCTTTGTAAAAGTGCCTGAAGTCTGGAATTGTGATGCTGCCAACTTTGGCTTTCTTTTTCAACATTCCTCTGGCCATTTGGGGTCTTTTCTGGTTCCATACAAATTTTAGGATTATTTTTTCCATTTCTTTGAAAAAAATTGATGATATTTTGACAAGGATTGCATTAAATGTGTAGATTGCTTTAGGTAGCATAGACATTTTCACAATATTTGTTCATCCAATCCATGAGCATGGAACATTTTTCCATTTCTTTGTGTCTTCCTCAATCTCTGTCCTGAGTACTTTATAGTTTTCTGAGTACAGATTCTTTGCCTCTTTGGTTATATTTATTCCTAGGTATCTTGTGGTTTTGGGTGCAATTGTAAAGGGGATTGACTCCTTAATTTCTCCTTCTTCTGTTTTGTTGTTGGTGTATAGAAATGCAACTGATTTCTGTGTGTTGATTTTATATCCTGATACTTTACTGAATTCCTGTACAAGTTCTAACAGTTTTGGAGTGGAGTCTTTTGGATTTTCCACATAAAGTATCATGCCATCTGCAAAGAGTGAGAGTTTGACATCTTTGCTGATTCAGATGCCTTTTATTTCTTTTCATTGTCTGATTGCTGAGGGTAGGACTTCTAGTACTATGTTGAATAGCAGTGGTGATAGTGGACAGCCCTGCAGTGTTTCTGACCTTAGGGGAAAAGCTCTCAGTTTTTCCCCATTGAGAATGATGTTTGTTGTGGGTTTTTCATGGATGGCTTTGATAATATTGAAGAATGTATCCTCTATCCCTACACTTTGAAGAGTTTTGACCGAGAAAGGATGCTATACTTTGTCAAATGTTTTTTCAGCATCTATTGAGAGTATCATATTGTTCTTCTTTTATTAATGTATTGTATCACATTGATTGATTTGCAGATGTTGAACCAACCTTGCAGCCTAGGAATAAATCCCACTTGGTCACGGTGAGTAATTCTTTTAATGTACTGTTAGATCCTATTGGCTAGTATTTTGGTGAGAATTTTTGCACCTGTGTTCTTCAAGGATATTGGTCTGAAATTCTCTTTTTTGATGGGGTCTTTGTCTAGTTTTGGGATCAAGATAATGCTGGCCTCATAAAACGAGTTTGGCAATTTTCCTTCTATGTCTATCTTTTGGAACAGTTTCAGGAGACTAGGTATTAATTCTTCTTTAAATGTTTGGTAGAATTCCCCTGGAAAGCCATCTGGCCCTGGGCTCTTATTTTTTGGGAGGTTTTTGATGACTTCTTCAATCTCCCTACTGGTTATGGGTCTGTTCAGGTTTTCTATTTATTCCTGGTTCAGTTGTGGTAGTTTATATGTCTCTAGGAATGCATCCATTTCTTCCAGATTTTCAAATTTGCTGACATATATTTGCTCATAATATATTCTTATAATTGTATTTCTTTGGTGTTGGTTGTGATCTCTCCCTTTTCATTCATGATTTTATTTATTTGGGTCCCTTCTCTTTTCTTTTTGATAAGTCTGGCCAGGAGTTTATCAATCTTATTAATTCTTTCAAAGAATCAGCTCCTAGTTTTGTTGATTTGTTCTACTGTTTTTTTTTTTTTTGTTGTTGTTGTTGTTTGTTTTTATTTCATTGATTTCTGCTCTGATCTTACTATTTCTCTTCTCCTGTTGGGTTTAGATTTTCTTTTCTGTTCTTTCTCCAGCTCCTTTAGGTGTAGGGTTAGGTTGTGTACTTGAGACCTTTCCTGTTTCTTGAGAAAGGCTTGTATCACTATATACTTTCCTCTCAGGACTGCCTTTGCTGTGTCCCACAGATTTTGAACAGTTGTTTTTTCATTATCATTTGTTTCCATCAATTTTTCAATTCTTCTTTAATTTCCTGGTTGATCCATTCATTCTTTAGTAGGATGCTCTCTAACCTCCATGTATTTGATTTCTTTCCAACTTTCCTCTTGTGATTGAGTTCTAGCTTTAGAGCACTGTGGTCTGAAAATATGCAGGGAATAATCTCAATCTTTTGGTACCAATTGAGACCTGATTTGTAACCCAGGATGTGATCTATTCTGGAGAATGTTCCATGTGCACTAGAGAAGAATGTATATTCTGTTGCTTTGGGATGGAATGTTCTGAATATATCTGTGATGTCCATCTGGTCCAGTTTAAAGTCTTTATTACCTTGGTGATCTTTGGTTGGATGATCTGTCCATTTCAGTGTGGGAGGAGAGTGTTAAAGTCCTCTACTATTATTGTATTATTGTCGATGTGTTTCTTTGATTTTGTTATTAATTGGTTTATGTAGTTGGCTGCTCCCATGTTAGGGGTGTAGGTATTTAAAATTGTTAGATCTTCTTGTTGGACAGACCCTTTGAATATGATATAGTGTCCTTCCTCATCTGTTATTATAGTCTTTGGCTTAAAATCTAATTTGTCTGATATAAGGATTGCCTCTCCAGCTTTCTTCTGATGTACATTAGCATGTTAAATTGTTTTCCACCCCCTCACTTTAAATCTGGGGGTGGCTTTGGGTCCAAAATTAGTTTCTTGTAGACAGCATATTGATTTTTTTTTTTTAATCCATTGTGATACCCTGTGCCTTTTGATTGGGTCATTTAGCCTGTTTACATTCAGGGTAAGTATCAAAGATATGAATTTAGTGCCATTGTATAGCCTGTAAGATGACTGTTACTGTATATTGTCTCTGTTCTTTTCTGTTCTTTCTGTTCTGTTTTCTGTTCCTACTTTTAGGCTCTCCCTTTGCTTAGAGGATCCCTTTCAATTATTTCCTGTAGGGCTGGTTTGGTATTTGCAAATTCTTTTAATTTTTGTTTGTCCTGGAAGCTTTTTATCTCTCCTTCTATTTTCAGTGACAGCCTAGCTGGATATAGTATTCTTGGCTGCATATTTTCTCATTTAGTGCTCTGAATATATTATGCCAGTTGTTTCTGGCTTGCCAGGTCTCTGTGGATATTTCTGCTGCCAGTCTAATATTTCTACCATTGTATGTTACAGACTCTTGTCTGGAGTTGCTTTCAAGATTTTCTTTTTGCCACTAAGACTAGTAAGTTTTACTATTAGATGACGTGGTGTGGACCTATTTTTATTGATTTCAAGGTGGGTTCTCTGTGCCTCCTGGATTGATGCTTTTTCCCTTTGTCATATTAGGGAAATTCTCTATTATAAATTGCTCCAATATACCTTCTATCCCTCTCTCTCTTTCTTCTTCTTCTGGAATCCCAATTATTCTAATATTGTTTCATCCTATGGTATCAATTATCTCTCAAATTCTCCCCTCATGGTCCTGTAGTTGTTTGTCTTTCTTTTGCTCAGCTTCTTTATTCCCTGTCATTTGGTCTTCTATATCACTAATTCTCTCTTCTGTCTCATTTATCCTAGCAGTAAGAGCCTCTATTCTTGATTGTACCTCATTAATTCCTTTTTGATTTCAGCTTGATTAGATTTTAGTTCTTTTATTTCTCCAGAAAGTAATTTTATTTCTCCAGACAGGGTTTCTCTAATATCCTCCATGCCTTTTTTTTTGAGCCCAGCTAGCACTTTGAGAATCTTCATTCTGAACTCTAGATCTGACATATTACCAATGTCTGTATTGATTAGGTCCCTAGCTGTTGGTACTGCCTCTTGTTCTTTTTTTTGTCCCCCCTGTGGTGAGTTTTTCCACCTTGTCATTTTATCCAGATAAGAATATATGAATGAGAGAATAAAATACTAAAATGGTGGTAAATACCCCAGAAATATGTATGCTAACCAAATCAGAGGAGACCCCAAACCAGGGGGAAAATAAAGGGGGTAAAAAGAAATTAAAAGAAAAAAAAAGATATATATATATATATATATATATATATATATATTAGACTGGTGAATAGAATAGAGGCACTCACTTGATTTTGGGTATATTTTGGTTTCTTAGAAGAAACTACCTCCCAAAATTTTAAAGAAAGAAAAACTTATATATATACAGAAATAAGGGTAAACACGATGAAGGGATAGAATATGACTGTGAAGATGAAAATTAAAAAAAATTCCAAAAAAAGAATTGATAAAGTAAGTTGGTTGGAAGAAGAAAGAAGAAAATAAAAAGAGGAGAGAATGTGCCCAGGCTGGAGACTTGAACAAAGCCCTGTGCTAGATTTAGGGTATATGTTGATGTATTAGAAGAAATTGTACCCCAAAATTTTTAGGAAAAAAACCCCTATATGTATACAAAAAATAAGTTTAAATACAATGAAGGATAAAATATAAGAATGAAGGTTTAAAAAGTTTTTTTTTTTTAGAAAGGTGTTGTTAAGATAAAGTAGTTAAAAAGTTAAAAGTTAAAGTTAAAAAAAGTTAAAAGATAAAGTTAAAAAATGTTAAAAGAGGAAAGAGGAAAAGTTCAAAAAATTAGAATGAGAAAAAATGAAATTAAAAAAAATTAATTAACTTTGCAAGACTAAAGAATCATGGGGAGAAAGCCATGAATTCCATGCTTTGCTTTCCCTTCCTCTGGAATCCCGCTCTTCTCCTTGATTGGTGAGCTTGGTCTTGTCTCAATGTTCTTGCTGATCTTCTGGGGGAGGGGCCTGTTGTAGTGATTCTCAAATATCTTTGTCCAAGGTGGTATTGCACCACCTTGCCAGGGGCTGGGCTAAGTAATGTGCTCACGTTCGCTCTCAGGAGCTTTTGTTCCCTCAACACTTTCCGTAGAGCTCTGGAGGATGGGAATGAAAATGGCAGCCTCCCAATCTCCAGCCCAGAGGAGTCAAGAGCTTGGGGCCCCACTCCTTAGTGTGCCTTCAGAGAAAAGGGGTCAATCACGCCCATCTTCCGGTCTCTGGCTCAGCTCTGGCTCACCCAGCCTGTGACATATGCTATCACTGATGCAAAGACCTGTTGGAGTCTCCAAATCCAGCAGATTCCTGCCTCCAGAGGAGGAAGGTGAGTCTCCCTGATTCTACCACTTGTGGGGTCTCTGCTCAAAGAGCAGTGGCCTCACTGAGCTGTGGATCATGGTTTAAGGTAACCCCAAGTTGAGAGTTCACTCCTCAGCTCTGTCTCTGTGGTCGGCTTCCCTGCTCCAAAACCTGAGAGCTCTGCCACACTCAGACACCCCCAATCTTTCAATGTCCCTGTGGTCCTGAGACCACACTGTCCCTGTGTGGGCTCCACCCCTGCTTAGTCTCTGGAGTGATATCCCTCAGTGGAGCAGACTTTAAAAGTTCTGATTTTGTGCTCCCCTGCTCCACTGCTTGCTGGGAGCCAGGCCCTCCCCTGCGGCCTACCTTCCTTTCACCTTGGATTCACTTCTTTACACATCCTACCTTTCAGAAAGTGGTTGATTTTCTGTTCCTAGAATTTCTGCTCTTCTTCTCTTTGGTCTCCTATTGAGTTTGTAGGAGTTTGGAATGGTTTGATAACTATCTAGCTGAACTCCTGTGACCTGATGTCATTTAAGTCTGCTATTTCTCTGCCATCTTGCCTTTGCTCCTATCCTGGATGTTTTTATTTCTTTTCCTTGTCTGATTGCTGAAGCTAGGACTTTGGAGTACTCTGTGGTGAAAAAGGATATCCTTGTCTTTTTCTTGTCCTTTGAGTGTTTTCCCACATTGAGTGTGGTGTTAGCTGTGGACTTTTCATGTAGCCCTTTGTTTTGCTGAAGTACGTTCCCCTTAAACCCATTTTGATGAGACTTCTTATCATAAATGGTTGATGAATTTTATCAAATGCATTTTTTGCATTTGGTTTTTATCCTGTTTTATTCTTTTTTGTTTAATAGAACTTCTATTTTAGTAAGAGGGAAAATAGGCATAAGTTCAGGTAGGTTTATTTTTTAACAGAAGATATGAATTTTCTCCTTTAATAGTGTCAATTTTCTCAATGTTTTTCAGTTGAGGATGGAGTGGGAAGGGGCAAGGGTGGGATATTTGTGTGCTGGTAAATGTTTAACAAATTTTTTATAAAAGCCTATCCTTTACAATTGGATCTATGAGCCATCTGTAGTTATTTTTTTAGTATGATGTGAGGTAGTTAGCAAAATGCATTGTTTTACAAATGGAAATCCAATTAACTTAGTATTATTTATTAAAGTAATTAACCTTTCTCTATTAAACCACAGTGTTGTTTTTGTCAATCATCAGTTGATTTTATACCTGGGCCATTTAATCTGTTTAATCGGTCAGTTGAAAACCTTTGTTTTTCTTTCTTTCTTTTTTTTTTTTTTAAAGATTTTATTTATTTATTTGACAGACAGAGATCACAAGTAGGCAGAGAGGCAGGCAGAGAGAGAGGGGAGGAAGCATGCTCCCTGCTGAGCAGGACCCTGGGATCATGACCTGAGCTGAAGGCAGAGGCTTTAACCCACTGAGCCACCCAGGCACCCCATCATAAACTTCACAAAGTATGTTTTACTCCTATTTAAATCTCTGATAAGATTGTGCCTATACTGCTGGCCATATGATTCAAGAGGTAGAACCATTTATACCATAACCTGGATCTGCTCTGCTGTTCTTTCCAACTTTGGGCCCCACAGGAAATGGAAGAAGTGATATCCCAGGTATGGAATAAGCTTTCTACAGAAATTGAAGAAGCCAGTTATGTATTATATTTCTTGGTGGGAAGTACAAAATGCAATAATCTATGCTTTACTTTGGAGGGAATGTGTAAATTCCTCCTGTCCACCGAGCCTCTAAAACTTTAGTTGATATGACGGGCACCTGCATATTTATAGGATTTATCTTTCACCCTGTAATGTTCTGAGAGATGCCCAGATAGTCCAAACAAATGCACATGGTTGAATATCTACTGTTGTCAATCCTAAGTGAATGTGAACTGTTTCTGATTCCTTTTTCTGATGGGATTGAAAAATAATACATTTGCCAGATTAATTATCCCAATAGTATCTATGGAATATTTCTTAATTTTGCTACTTATTATAAATGTCACTTCATACATGTCTGAATCTGATGGGAATCTCCGGTTTATAGGCCTATTTGCCTATATTTGGGTCAGGGTCACACGTCTTTTATGCTTTGATACCTGGTAAGGAATGTTGCCCCACACCATTTATATGTATATATCTTAAATTTTTGAAAATTTACCTTTCCAAAAATATTTTGAGGTTAATTTGTGATGTTCCATAGAAGAAAGCCATAGTGGAATTTTTGTTGGGATTCAACTAAATTTATAGGTATTGCTGTTGAACACATGACTCTGAGAGAATATGAATGCAAAAATGTGAAAAGGGTTAGAGGATGTTTGAGTCATAGATGCACTGGTAATTTTTGATAGAAACAAACAAGCAAAACCTCATGTTTAAATAAATATCCTGAAATTCAGCAGCCAGATTTTTTTCTTCTGATGGGAAGTTTTTCTTGAGCCACAGAGTAAATTTCCAGAAGTTCTGCTTTGGATCTTTCTGAATGCACTGTTTCTGAGTATTTATTTTTACATATTGTAATTTATTTTAGTGGCTCAGAGAGATGCAGTAGGAGATCTAGGAACAAAGTGTAGTGGACATTGTGATGAGTTGCTTAAATTCCTCTTTAGAAGCAAATTCTTATTAGCTTCTGGAAGTGCTGTCAGAAAACAGCCCCCAGCTGTCAGCCCACTCTGTGGGAAATGTCTCCATTGATGGCTCACCTCTTCTTCCTCCCCAGGGAAGCTCACACTCAAATGTGAAGGCCTGGGAATGTAAATGTCCTCTTATCCCAGCGTGGGACAGTCCTGGCTTGAGACTTTCTCATGGTGGGCTGAGGCCTTCATGGAAACATTACTGTAGAATAAAATACACACAGAAGTAATGAGCACTGGGTATTATATAAGACTGATGAATCACAGGCCTGAACCTCTGAAACCAATAATACAGCATATGTTAATTGAAT
Organism: Enhydra lutris kenyoni; assembly: GCF_002288905.1. NCBI lineage: Eukaryota > Metazoa > Chordata > Mammalia > Carnivora > Mustelidae > Enhydra > Enhydra lutris. The sequence continues at coordinate 64,904,005 of NW_019154086.1, read as the reverse complement.
TTAAATAAAATTTTTTTTTAGAAGTGTACATGGATAAGTAGATTGTCACAAAGTAAATATATCTAGTAGCTTTACCATTAGCTCTAAACACATCTCATGTCCTCTCTTCAGCAATAGTCACTTCCTCTTCCTGAAAGTTAACCACTACTCTGATTTCCAACATCAAAAATAAAATTTGAAGTATGATTGTCATATGAAATGCACAGATATTAAATGTAGAGTTCCATAAAATTTGACAAATGCATACACTTATGTAATCCACAACCCTATCAAAATAGAGAATGTTTTTGACATCCCAGGGAGATGACCATATCCCTTTCCAGTCCATCCTTATTCCCAGAAGCAACTACTAATTCTGGTTTCTATCACCATAAATTTTGCATGTCTTAAAAGTTCATATAATTAGAAGCATATAGTTTTTTTTTTTTTTTTTTGGTGTATCTGTCTTCCTTTCACTTAGCATAATGTCTTTGACTTTAATTCTTGCTGTTGTATCAGTAGTTTATACCCTTTTGTGGTTGAGTGGCATGTCATTGTATGAATAGACCATAGTTTACATATTTTCCTTTTGATGGACACCTGGGCTGTTTTTAGTTTTTGGTTAAAATAAATAAAGCTGTTGTGAATCTTGTACAAGTGTTTTTGTAAATGTAAGTTTTCATATCTTTTGGGTAAATACCTATGAATAGAACTGATGAGTCACAGGGAGAATGTATGTTTAGCTTTTTTAAAAGCTGACAGTCTCCATTTTATACAGGTATCTATAATATATGAGAGTTCTGATTGTTCTATGTCCTTGCTAATGTTTGGATTTGTCAGTCTTTTTAATTTTATCCATTCTCGTGGGAGTGTAGTGGTAATCACAGTGGTTTTCTTTCTGCATTTTTCAAAAAGTTAAAGTATAGTTGACATACAATATTAAATTAGTTTTAGATACACAACATAGTGATTCAAAGAATTCTATACATTATGAGATGCTTGCCAAGGTAGGTGTAGTTACCCTCTGTTACCATAGAACGTCATTGCAATATTACTAACTATATTTCCTATGCTGTACTTTTTCATCCCTGTGACTTATTTATTTTATAACTGGAAGTTTGTACCTCTTAACTTTACCTATTTCACCTAATACTCTACCTCACTGCCTCTGAAAACAACCAGTCTGTTCTCTGTGTTTATGACTCTGTTTCTCTCTTTTTGTTGTTGTTCATTTGTTTTATTTTTCAGATTTCACATATAAGTGAAATATATTTGTCTTTCTCTGTCTGGCTTATTTCACTTAGCATGGCACCTTCTATATCCATATAGGATGTCACAAATGGCAAGATCTCATTCTTATTTTTATGGCTGAGCTCAAAAAATATATTCTTATTTCTTTACAATAGATATACAAATATTTATCATCTTTATCCATTCATCTATTAATGGCCACCTGAGTTGCTTCCATATCTTTGCTACTGTAAATAATGCTGCAATAAACATGGGGCTGCTTATATCTTTTCAAATTACTATTTTTGTTTTCTTTGGGTAGATATCTAAAAGTGGAATTATGGGTTCCATTATGGTATTTCTATTTTTATTATTTATTTATTTATTTATTTATTTATTTATTTTTGACAGAGAGAGAGAGCACAAGTAGGCAGAGAGGCAGGAAGAGAGAGAGGGGGAAGCAGGCTCCCTGCCGAGCAGAAAGCCCGATGCAGGGCTTGATTCCAGGACCCCGGGATCATGACCTGAGCCAAAGGCAGAGGCTCCAACCCACTGAGCCACCCAGGCACCCCTCTTTTTTTTAATTTTTGAGAAATTTTCATGCTGTTACACCAATTTACATTCCCACCAACAGTGCACAAGTGTTCCTATTTCTCCACATCATCACCAACACTTGTTATTTCTTGTCTTTTTGATACTAGCCATTATAACAGATGTGAAGTACTACTATCTCATTGTAGTTTTAATTAGCATTTCTCTGGTGATAAGTGATGTTGAGCATCTTTTCATGTGTCTTTTGGCCATCTGTATGTCTTCTCTGGAAAAATGTTTATTCAAGTCATTTGCCCATTTTTAAATTGGATTATTCGTGTTTTTGGTTTTAAGTTGTATGAGTTATGTTTTATGCTTTGGGTATTAACCTTTTATCAGATATATAATTTGCAAATATCTTTTCCTATTCAGTTAGGTTGCCTGTTCATTTCATTGATCATCACCTTTGCTATACAAAAGATTTTTAGTTTGATGTAGCCTCAAAAGTTTATTTTTGTTTCCCTTGCCTGGGAGACAGATTCAGAAAAATATTTCCAAGACTAATGTCCAAGTGAATAAATGTCTATGACTTCTTTAAGGTATTCTATGGTTTCAGGTCTCACATTTATTTCTGGGCTCTCCATCCTGTTTTTTTTTTTTAAGATTTTATTTATTTATTTGACAGAGATCACAAGTAGGCAGAGAAGCAGGCAGAGAGAGAGGGAAGCAGGCTCCCTGCTGAGCAGAGAGCCTGACATGGGGCTCGATCCCAGGACCCTGAGATCATGACCTGAGCCAAAGGCAGAGGCTTAACCCACTGAGCCACCCAGGTGCCCCTCTCCATCCTGTTTTATTGATCTATATGTCTATTTTTCTGCCCATACTATACTGACTTGATTATTATAGCTTTGCGGTATAGTTTGAATACTGGTATTAACTATGGTATTTTTCTTTTCTTTTTTTTTTTTTTTGTGGTTCCTTACAAGTTCTACTATTTTTAGTTCTAATTCTGTGAAAAATACCATTAGTATTTTTATAGGGATTGTGTTAAATCTATAGATTGCTTTGGGTTGTATGGACATTTTAACAATAGCAATTTTTTCAATCTATGACCAAGGTATATTTTTCCATTTATTTGTGTCATTTACTTTACTTTTCTTTTTTTAATGTTTTAAAAGATTTTATTCATTTATTTGACAGAACTAGAGAGCACAAGCAGGTGCAGCAGCAGAGGGAGAGGGAGGGTTAAGCAGGGAGCCCAATGCGAGACTCGATCCCAGGATCCTGGGATCATGACAGCTGAAGGCAGATGCTTAACCATCTGAGCATACAGGTGCCCCTATTTGTGTCATTTTCAATTTCTTTCATCAATGTCTTATAGCTTTCAAAGTACAGGTCTTTCACCTCCTTGGTTACATTTATTCCTAGGTATTTTATTCTTTTTTGGCGCAAATGCAAATGGGATAATTTTCTTAATTTCTTTTTCTCCTAGTTAGTTATTAGTGCATAAAACAACAGATTTCTGTATATTGATTTTTTGTTCTGCTACTTTACTAAATTATTTGTTCTAATGATTTTTGGATGGAGTCTTTCTTTAGGGGTTTTTGTATATAGTATGTCATCTGCAAATAGTGACAGTTTTACTTCTTCCTTACTAATTTTGATGACTTTGAGTTCTTTTCCTTGTCTGAATGCTGTGGCTAAGAAGTTATCTGTACTGTATTGAATAAAAGTGGTGAGAGTGGACATTCTAGTCATGTTCCCCATTTTAGAGCAAAAGATTTCAGCTTTTCCCCATTGAGTGTTATCTGTGGTTTTTGTTTTGTTTTGTTTTTATATGGCCTTTGCTATGTTGAAATATGTTCCCTCTAAACCCATTTTGTTGGAAGTTTTTATCATGAATAGATGTTGAATTTTGTTAAATACTTTTTCTCCATCTATAGAGATGGGTCATACGATTTTTATCCTTTATTTTGTTACAGTGGTATACCACACTGATTGACTTACATATACTGAACTATTCTTGCATCTTTGGAATAAATCTCACTTGATCATGATGAATGAACTTTTAATGTATTTTTAAATTCAGTTTGCTAATATGCACTGAGGATTTTTACATCTATATTCATGAGGGATATTGGTCTGTAATTTTTTTATTTTGGTAGTGCCTTTGGTTTTGGTAACAAGGTAATGCAGAATGAATTTGGAAGCATTTCTTTCTTTTCTTCTTTTTGGAATAGTTCAAGAAAGATAGGTATTAACTATATATTTTTTAAAAGATTATTTATTTATTTATTTGACAGAGATCACAAGTAGGCAGAGACATAGGCAGAGAGAGAGAGAGAGGAGGAAGCAGGCTCCCCACAGAGCAGAGAGACCGATGAGGGCTCGATCCCAGGACCCCGGGACCACTACCCGAGCTGAAGTCAGAGGCTTTAATGCACTGAGCCACTCAGGTGCCCCGGTATTAGCTCTTCTTTAAATATTTGGTAGAATTCACCTGTAAAGACATCTGGTCCTGGATTTTTGTTTGAAGGTTTTTAAATTACTAGTTCAATTTTGTTGCTAGTAATCAGTCTGTTCAGATTTTCTATTTTTTCCTGATTTAGTCCTGGAAGATTGTATGTTTTTAGGAGTTTATCCATTTCTCATAGGTTGTCAAATTAGTTGGCATATAATTTTTCATGGTAGGTCCTTCTAAACACTTCATATTTCTGTGGTGTTGGTAGTAACTTCTCTTTCATATCTGATTTTATTTTTTTGAGTACTTTTTCTTTTTTTCTTAATGAATCTGGTTAAATGTTTATCAATTTTGTTTACCTTTTCCAAAGAACAAACTCTTAGTTTCATTGACTTTTTTCTAATTATTTTAAGTCTCTCATTTCATTTATTTTCAATCTGATCTTTATTATTTCCTTCCTCCTACTAATTTTGGGCTTTCTCTGTTCTTCTTTTTTTTCAGTTCCTTCACGTGTAAGGTTAGATTTTTATTTCAGATTTTTCTTGTTTCTTGAGCTAGGCCTGTACCACTATAGATGCCCCTCAGACTGCTTTTGTTATGTCCTATAGATTTGAACAGTTGTGTTCCCATTTTTATTTGTTCATGTAATATTTGATTTCCTCTTTGATTTCTTCATTGACCCATTGGTAATCTAGTAGCATGGTTTTTAGCCTGCATGTGTTTGGTTTTTATTTTTTCATTTTTTTTTCTTGTAATTGATTTTTAGTTTCATACTGATGTGGTTGAAAAAGATGGCTAATATAATGATTTCAATCTTCTTAAATTTATTTAGACTTGTTTTGTGGCTTAATGTATAATCTATTCTGGAAAATATTCCATGTGCACTTGAAAAGAATGTGTCTTCTAATGTTTTTGGGTGGAATGTTTTATATATATATATGTTAAATCCATCTGGTCTATTTGTCATTCATAGTTGCTGTTTTCTTATTGATTTTCCATCTGGATATTCTACCCATTTATGTGAGTAGGGAATTAAAGTCTCCACTATTATCAAATTACTGTGAATTTCTCCTTTATGTTTACTTATATTTCCTTTATTTCTTTAGGTGTTTGTATATTGGGTACATATTTACAATTGTTACATGCTCTTGTTGGACTGATCCCTTTACATTATGTAATGTCCTTTTTTGTTTCTCATTACAGTCTTTGTAAACCTTTTTTGTTTGATATAAGTATTACTACCCTGACTTCCCACCCCTCACTCCCACTTCTATTTAGAGGGAATATCTTTGTTCATCCCTTAACTTTCAATCTGTATGTATTTTTAGTTCCGAAGTGTCTCTTGTAGGCAGCATATACCTGTGTCATTTTTTTAAAAATACATTCAGTTACCCAATGCCTTTTGATTTGAGCATTTAGTCTATTTACATTTAAAGTAATTGTTGATAGGTATACACTGATTGCCATTTTATATATTGTTTCTGGTTGTTTTTGTAGTTATTATCTATTCCTTCTTCTCTTGCTCTTTTCCTTTGTGATTTGATGATTTTTTTTTAATGTTATGCTTGGATTCTTTTCAGTTTATTTTTTGTGTATTTATTACAGGTAATTGGTTTGTGGTTACCATGAGGTTTATATACAACATTTTATGTACATAGAACTTTATATTAAATTGATAATTGTTTAAGTTCAAACATTCTTAAAAAGTACTACATTACTCCCCTCTGCATATCTTGGATATATCATATTTTACATCTTTTTTATTTTGTATATCCCTTAATTTTTTAGTTATGATTGATTTTACTATTTTTGTCTTTTAACTTGTACATTAGCTTTATAAATGATCTACTACTTTTACTGTATGTTCACTTTTACCAGTGAAATTTTTCTTTTCGTAGGTTTCTTTTAGTTATGGCTATTTTTTCTCTACTTAAAGAAGTCTCTTTACCATTTCTTGTAATGATGGTTTAGCAATGATAAGCTCCTTTAACTTTTGTTTGTCTGAGAAACTCTTTATCTCTCCTTCATTTTTGAATAATTGCTGGGTAGAGTATTCTCGGTTGTAGCTTTTTTCCTTTAAGAACTTTGAATATATCATGCACTGTGTTCTGTCTTGCAAAGTTCTTGCTGAAAAATCAGGTGATAGCCTTATGGGATTTCCTTTGTACTTAAATATTTGCTTTTTTCTTGCTGCTTTTAAGACCCTCTATCTTTAATTTTTGTTATTTTCTTTTTTTATTTAAAGTCAATTAGCCAACATATAGTACATCATTAGTTTTTTAAAATAACATATAATGTATTATTTGTTTCAGGGGTACAGGTCTGTGATTCATCAGTCTTACGTAATTCACAGCACTCACTGTAACACATACCCTCCCCAGTGTCCATCACCGAGCCACCCCATCCCTCCCACCCCCTCCCCTGGAGTAACCTCAGTTTGTTTCCTGAGATTGAGTCTCTTATGATCTGTATCCCTCTCTGGTTTTGTCTTGCTTCATTTTTCCCTCCCTTCCCCTATGATCCTCTGTCTTTTCCCCAAATTTCTCAAATCAGTGAGATTATATGATAATTGTCTTTCTCTGATTGGCTTATTTCTCTTAGCATAATAGCCTTTAGTTCCATACACATTGTTGCAAATGACAAGATTTCTTTTTTTTGATGGCTGCATAATATTCCATTTTATATCAACACCACACCTTCTTTATCCATTCATCTGCCAATGGACATCTAGGCTCTTTCCATAGTTTGGCTATCATGGACATTGCTGCTATAAACATTGGGGTGCATGTGACCTTTCAGATCATTACATTTGTATCTTTAGGGTAAATACCCAGTAGTACAATTGCTGGCTCAGAGGGTAGCTCTATTTTCAACTTTTTGAGGAAGCTCCATACTGTTTGCCAGAGTGGCTGCACCAGCTTGCATTCCCTCCAACAGTGTAGGAGGGTTCCCCTTTCTCCACATCCTCACCAACACCTATCATTTCCTGATTGGTTCATTTTAGCCATTCTGACTGGTGTGAGGTGTATCTCATTGTGGTTTTGATTTGTATTTCCCTGATGCCAAGTGATGTGGAGCACTTCTTCATGTGTGTGTTGGCCATTTGGACATCTTCTTTGAAGAAATTTCTGTTCATATCTGCTGCCCATTTCTTGATTGGATTATTTGTTCTTTGGGTGTTGAGTCTGATAAGTTCTTTATAGATTTTTGGATACTAGCCCTTTATCTGATATGTTGTTTGCAAATATCTTCTCCCATTCTGTCAGTTGTCTTTTGGTTTTGTTGACTGTTTCCTTTGCTGTGCAAAAGTTTTTGATCTTGATGGAGTCCCAATAGCTCATTTTTGCCCTTGCTTCCCTTGCCTTTGGTGATGTTTCTAGGAAGAAGTTGTTGTGGCTGAGTTCAAAGAGCTTGCTGCTTGTGTTTTCTTCAAGAGTTTTGTTGGATTCTTGTCTCACATTGAGGTCTTTCATCCATTTTGAGTCTACTTTTGTGTGTGGTGTAAGGAAATGGTCCAGTTTCATTCTTCTACATATGGCTATCCAGTTTCCCCAACACCATTTGTTGAAGAGACTGTCTTTTTTCCATTGGACATTCTTTCCTGCTTTGTCAAAGATTAGTTGACCCTAGAGTTGAGGGTCCATTTCTGGGCTCTCTATTCTGTTACAATAAACTGTGTGTCTGTTTTTGTGTCAGTACCATAATGTCTTGATGATTATAGCTTTGTAATAGAGCTTGAAGTCTGGAATTGTGATGCTGCCAACTTTGGTTTTCTTTTTTTTTTAACATTCCTCTGGGTTTTGGGGGTCTTTTCTGGTTCCATACAAATTTTAGGATTTTTTTCCATTTCTTTGAAAAAAGTTGATGGTATTTTGATAGGGATTGCATTAAATGTGTAGATTGCTCTAGGTAGCATAGACATTTTCACAATATTTGTTCTTCCAATGCATGAGCATGGAAAGTTTTTCCATTTCTTTGTGTCCTCCTCAATTTCTTTCACAAGTGCCTTATAGTTTTCTGAGTACAGATTCTTTGCCTCTTTGGTTATATTTATTCCTAGGTATCTTATGGTTTTGGGTGCAATTGTAAACGGGATTGACTCCTTAGTTTCTCCTTCTTCTGTCTTGTTGTTGGTATATAGAAATGCAACTGGTTTCTGTGCACTGATTTTTTTTTTGTGTGTGTGTGTGCATTGATTTTATATCCTGACACTTTTCTAAATTCCTGTTTGAGTTCTAGCAGTTTTGGAATGGAGTCTTTTGGGTTTTCCACATAAAGTATCATATCATCTGCAAAGAGTGAGAGTTTGACTACATCATTAGTTTTTGATATAGTGTTCAATGATTCATTAGTTGTATATAACACCCAGTGCTCATCACATCATGTGCCCTCCTTAATGCCCATCACCCAGTTCCCCATTCTTCCACCTGCCTCTCTTTCTGCAACCCTCAGTTTTTTCTCAGAATTATGAATCTGTCATGATTTGTCTCCCACTATGATTTCTTCCCATTCAGTTTTCCCTCCCTTCCCCTATGATTCTCTGTGTTATTTCATATATTCTACATACAAGTGAAACCATATGATAATTGTCATTCTCAGATTGACTTATTTCACTTAGCAATTATTATGTGTCTTTGTGTGGATCTCCTTGAATTCATCTTAACTGAGGCTCTCTGTGCTTTCTGGGCCTGGATGTTTTTTCCTTTCCCAGGTTGGAGAGTTTTCAGCTATTATTTCTTCAAATAAATTTTTTGCTTCTCTCTTTCTCTCTTCTCCTTCTGGGACCCCTACAATGCAAATATTATTATGCTTGATGAAGTTGCAGAAGTCTTTTGACCTATCCTCATCTTTTAAAATATCTCTTTTTGGGGCGCCTGGGTGGCTCAGTGGGTTAAAGCCTCTGCCTTCGGCTCAGGTCATGATCCCAGGGTCCTGGGATCGAGCCCCACATCGGGCTCTCTGCTCAGTGGGAAGCCTGCCTCCTCCTCCTCCTCTCTCTCTCTCTCTGCCTGCTTGTGATCTTTGTCTGTCAAATAAGTAAATAAAAAAATCTTAAAAAAAATCTTTTTTCTGCATTTTAAAAGATTTTATTTATTTGAGAGAGAGAGAGAGAGAGAATGAGCTGGGTGGAGGGGCAGAGGGAAAAGGAGAAGCAGACTCCCCGCTGAAGGGGGAGCCTGATATGGAGCTTGATCTCAGGACCCTGAGGTCATGACCTATGCCAAAATCAGACACTTAACTGACTGAACCACCAAGGAGTCCCTAAAAAATCTCTTTTCTTTTTTGTGGTAGAGGTGGATTGCTTTCCACTATCCTGTCTTCCAGATCACTCATTTTTTCCTCTGCTTCCTTTACTGATGATTCCCTCTAGTGTATTTTTCATTTCAGTTATTGTGTTCTTCAGATCTGAGTCTTTTTTATATTTTCTATCCCCTTTGAAGTTCTCACTGAGTTTAAATACTTTTCACTCAAGTTCAGTGAGTATCTTTATTACCATTATTTTAAACTCTTTATCAGGTAGATTGCTGTCTCTATTTCATTTAGCTTTTGCTCTCTGGTTTTGTCTCATTCTTTCATTTGGAACATAGTCCTCTATCTTCTCATTTTGTCTGACTTGCTGTGTTTATTTCTATGTATTATGTAAGTCAACTTTTTGTCTCCTGGTTGTGAAATTAGTGGCCTTATATAGAAAGCATTTTGTGAAACCTGATAGCACAATCTTTCCTGGCAACCAGAATGAGGTGGTCCATGGTTATCTCTTTTGTGGGCTCCTTACACCTTTCTTTTGTGGCTGGGCCATGACTACTGTGGGCATGCTGGTGGGTGGGAGTAGCTCTCAACCTGGTTTTCTGCAGTGACTAGCTATGACTACTGCAGGTGCACTGGTGGGCAGTGGTTACAGCAGGCATGGTTGGCTGAGAGGCCTCATTGTAGCTATTGTGGTCATGCTGATGGGTGGGGTTAGCTTTGCCCTTCCCTGGGGCAGGAGTCTCTTTGGAAGGGCATCAGTCCTGACCAGGGCTACTCACTGAGTGTGTTAGGGTGGCAGTTGCTTTCAGGAGCTTGGGGGGGCACTGGTCCCTAGTGAAGCTGCTCAGTGGGTGTGGTGGGTTGGGAGCTACATTGGAGGGGGATTTGATTGGGGGGTTGGTTAGGTGTGGTGAATCTGTAAGGGAGTGCGTAGGTGGGGCAGGTAGTGTTAGCAAAGTAAAGGTAGGGTGTCAGAACTGGTTCCTGCAGTGTCTGGAGAGCAAGGCTTAGGATGGCAAGAAAAATGGTGTCTGCCAACACTTCCATTCCTAGAGAAAGCTCCTGTATATCCCCGCCCCTGTGGCACATGTCCTGAAATTAACCAATAAATCTTCACATATAACTCTACTCGTTTTTAAACTGATGCTTCTGTGTTGGGTCTTGGGCTGAGTTATATAGTGTGCTGGTCCTTGAAGCATGAAGACTCACTTTCCTGCAGCTCTCCAACACTCCTGAAGTTAAGAGCTAATAATTTTCAAACTCAGATGTTACAGAGTCTTGTCTTCCTGGTGCAGATGTCCAGGGTCAGGATATCTGGTATGAGGCTTAATCTTCTTGCTCCTCTAACTGTGTGATACTGCTACTGCATGTGGGTTGCCTCACTGGGAGTTCTGTTCCCAACTGTGTTTCTGTCCATTTTACCCTATTGATGTGGTCTTTCTTTGTGTCTAGCTGTGAAATATCTGTTCTGATAGTGTTCAGGTTATTTTTAGAGTGAGTTGCATTACATGTTGTTTTGCTTTGGTGTTTGTGTGTAGAGGAGGTGAGGTAAGGAGCCTCCTACTCTGCCATTTTCTTCTGATCTCCCCTGTTATTTCTATTTTAAACAATCAACAGACTTTTAAAGAGATTTAAAAATATATGTATGAATAATTTTTGAAAGATTTTACATATTTTCCAATATATTTACCCTTTGTGCTGTTTTTTTTTTTAATTGAAGTATAGTTGACACACAATGTTGTATTAATTTCAGGTGTACAATGTAGTGATTCAACAAGTCTTTACATTATGCTATGCTTGCCACAAGTGTAGCTCCTATCTGTCACCATATAATGCTATTACAATACCATTGACTATATTTCCCATGATGTACTTTTATCTCTGTGACTTATTCATTTCACAACTGGACACCCATATGTCCTACCTCTTCCACCCATTTTGCCCATTTCCCCACCTCCCTACATTCTGGCAGTCACCAGTTTATTCTCTGTATTTATGGGTCTATTTCCCCTTTTTATTTATTTTTTTGTTTTGTTTTTTAGATTCCATATATAAGTGAAATCATAAGGTGTTTGTCTTTCTTTGTCTGGCTTATTTCACTTAGCATTAATACCTTCTAGGTTCATCCATGTTGTTGCAAAAGGCAAGATCTCACTGTTTTTTTTTTTTTTATGGCTGAGTAATATTCCATTATACTGGAATGGTATATAAATATATACCATACATATCAATGTGAAATACCATATCTTCTTCAACCATTCATCTATCAATGGACCCTTGAATTGCTTCCATATCTTGGCTATTATAAATAGTACTGCAGTAAACATAGGGGTGTATATGTCATTTTGGATTAGTGTTTTTGTATTCTTTGGTAAATACACAGTAGCAGAATTACTGGATTTATGCTATTTCTATTTTTAATTTTCTGAGGAAGCTCTATACTGTTTCCCATATAGCCCCACCAATTTATATTCACAGCAACAGTGCAAGGAGTCCCCTTTTTCCGCATCCTCACTTACACTTACTATTTCTTATCTTATTGATGCTAGCCATTCTAATAGATGTGAAGTGATATACTGATTTTGATTTGTATTTCCCTAATGATTAGTATTCCGGCCTGCTTGCTAACTCTATTTCCCAATGAATTAGCTTGCGCCACCTGAACAATCCAGTACAATCCACAACCTGGACCTGTATTAAAGTTCCCCCATTAAATCCCTGACTCTCAGGAGTCATTGAAACCAACGAGGTTGCTTTGAGAAAATATTTATTTGTTCCTTCAGGGGGAAAGAAGATATTGAATATGAAACTTCCCATGCTACAGTGCTGCTACATTTGATTTTCCACTTGATAGCTATGTCAGCTCTTTGGGCAGGGTTATCTGCTGGCTTTTAAAAATTTAACTATCATATGAAAGAAAGTATTGACACTAATAGGAAACAACTTATAAAGAGGAAATGATGAAGGGAAAGAGGAAGCTGATGGGCACGAAAAAAGTACTGTCAACAGTTTCAACTGAGACTAGTCTAATTAATGTCTAAAGCTTTGAGGTTGTAAAGAATCCAAGAGAGAAAATCCCTTGTCTATTCTTGTTCCTGTTCCCCAGCAGGACAAAAAATAATTTGGGAGCATTACTTCATAGTTTGTGGGTTAGATTAGAAGTTGTGAGGGGTATCTCAGTTATCATTTACTGTAAGAGTGTTGAGAAAAAAAATTCTAAATAGCACTGTTGCCTCTGAAACTGGGAGAATTTTTAGGTTAAATAAAGTCTGACTGTTTCAGGGGATTACTCTAGCCACAAATTGAAGAATAAAAGTATAGATAAGGCATTTGTAGTAATTTTCTTCATGGAGTAGAGGGTAAGTGAATACCTGAATCATAAAGATCTTTCTATGGGAGAAAATCTTTTTTTTTTTTGATATGCTCTTGTTAAAGTAAAAATAAAAACGACTAGTTCTCTTCTCTTTTATAAAATAATATATATTAACTGGCCAGCCCAATAAGCAACGAAAGCAAAGCAAAACAAAACAAAACAGATGAATCACAAAACACACTTTGATTGTACCCCAAATAAAACTTCATGTTTAATAACAGTTTTAGCCAGGAAAAAACTTAAAGCCTGCATTTTACTCAAATATGAAGCTCTTGGGGTTAAAAGCATGGCTATTCATATTGAAATCCTTAGGGTCTTACACAATGTTTGGGATATAATAAGTTTTTTAATGAATGTTTGAATAAACACATTGATGAATAAACTGGAAATAAATCAAGCAGAGAGAGTCAATTATCATATGGTTTCTCTTATTTGTGGGACATAAGGAGTAACACAGAGGACATGGGGAGATGGAGAGGAGAAGGGAGTTTGGGGAAATTGGAGGGGGAAATGAACCATGAGAAACTGTGAACTCTGAGAAACTAACTGAGGGTTTTGGAGGGGAGGGCGGTGGGAGGTTGGGTGAGCCTAGTGGTGGATATTATGGAGGCACGTATTGCATGGAGCACTGGGTGTGGTGCATAAACAATGAATTCTGGAACACTGAAAAGAAATTAAAAAATAAATAGAAATAAAAAAAAAGAAACAGAGAAAATCTACAACTGACTATTATATGACAGCATGTTGTCATATTACTGTAAGGAAGTGGAAAAAGTCCCATAGTCATCATGGCCAAGTGAATGCCTGATAATTTTGATGTTGGCAAGGCCCTGGCAGTTACCACCAACCCTACCCACCAGTGGGAAAAAGAATACAGAGTCTAACCCTAATCTACACTTCTAGCTGTATCTGTCAGTATCCCTCATATGAACTCTCCCCTTTGGATAAACTGTTCTACTCATTATTCTCTGAATACCCCATATTCTCTTGCTTCTTCAAGCCTTTGTTTACATTGAACATGAAATGTATTTCTCTGCATATTTGCTTACAAAATCCTACCTATTCTTTCAAGTCTGTCTCAAATACCAAATATTTCAAGAAGATCCCCCAATCATAGCCATTCTAAGTAAGACTGACTTAGACCACTGATTATATTTTTGGCCACATAACATTGATTATATACTCCCTTACATTGTAGTTATTTTAGAGAGCAAAAAATCCATCATAGGCATCATTTTTCCCCTTCATAAATCATTGGAATTTGGTGAATTGACTGATAGATTAATTCAGCATTATGTACTAATTGATTAATCTTATCATTTGCCTTATAGGCATCATGAAGAAGGCAATGTTAAGAAGTTTAAAGACTACTAAGGGAGACGAGATATATAAAAACAGCTGCAAAACAATGTAAAATGTAAAAAAAAACCCCATACAAATTATGGGATTGAAAGTGTTGATAACATACTTCCATATTTGGAGATAACAGGAAAATTTATTTAAGAAGGTGAATTTTAGGGCACCTGGGTGGCTCAGTGGGTTAAAGCCTCTGCCTTTGGCTCAGGTCATGATCCCAGGGTCCTGGGATTGAGCCCCACATCAGGCTCTCTGCTTGGTGGGGAGCCTGCTTCCCTTCCTCTCTCTCTGTCTGCCTCTCTGCCTACCTGTGATCTCTGTCAAATAAATAAAAATCTTTAAAAAAAGAAAGTGAATTTTACTTGGTTTTGAAGAAAAGATGGGATTAAGGCATGGAATGGACATTTCAGAGAAAGAAATGGTGTAAACTAACTGAGAAGATAGGATAGGGAAGTAGTGATTTTTTGAAAACAAAGTATTTCAGTTGGGTTTATGTTTTTAGAAATAAAGGTAGAAAGATAATCTGTTTTTTATACACTAAGAAATTAAGACTTTTTGGTAATCAAAGATATCTGCAAGAGGAGTTATTTGATCAGAGTTGTACTTCCAGGTTATACTAACACAAATAGGACTGTGCTTTGTAGAAAGGGAGAAATTGAAGGATGAGTGGATTTTCTTGTCTATGTAGAAGTAATGAGAGCAGGGTAATGGCATTGGGAATGAAGATGAGAGGACTGTTTTAAAGGCTCAGATCTGATCAGACGAACCAAGCCATTGATTGTCAGGTTACAATGGTGACAGAGTCAAAGGGAGTAAGGAGGCTTTGATCCTGGGTAACTGGATAGCTAAGTATGTTATAAATTAAACTGCAGAATACAGAAGGGAATATATTTGTAAATGAGTGTCTTAAATGTAATAATTGACATAATTGGTGTGAGGTGTTTTATAGGGAAATTGAGGTGGAGATGCTCTCATGTCAATTGGAAATGCTGAACCTACATGTAGCAGAGACAGGGGGGCTGCAGATGGTCAGGAACCATATTTCTATAAGGCATAGTTCAAGCCATAATATTGATTGAGAATGTTATGGGAGTATAAACAAGAACAGGCAAAAGCTCCAAAGGTATATCTTTGGGGTAAGCCTGCATTTAGGGGCCAAGAGCAGAAAAAAAGATTAAGTGGGCAGAGAAGACTGGGTTGTAGATACAGGAGGAACACTGAAAAAGTGTTGCGTTATAAATGACAACAGAGGAGCAGACTTTCAAGAAAGGGTGATCTGTTGTGTTAAATATTCACAGAGTTGTAGAAGTGAAAGAGCATTTGGTTTGTTACTATATGATTAGATAATGAATACTGACAGTCTAGTTTCACACTTGACGGTAGTGTAATAAAGTAAAACAGGGCAAAAATCAGATTACCAGAAGTTAAGAGTGAGTTAGGAATGAGGAGAATGGAGGTTCTAAGTATTTGAAAGAGTTTGAGGCTGAAGGGACGGAGAGACATACCAACAACATTTCAGGAAAAAAAGAAGGTTTCTTTACCTTTTTTGTTGTGGTGGTGGCAGTGGTTTTCTTTTGAGAATGAAGAAACATCTGACAGGCTTAATTGAAAGTGAAGATATAAAAGAACCATTTGAACAGAATGCTTTTTAAGAGGTTGCCTCATAGAGAATATTTCTATGGCTATCCGTCACCAAAACAAAACAAACCACCATGACAGCAGGTCTTTCAGCATTAAATAGAACACATAATGGTAGTACCTGAGCATATTATTTGTAAAAAGGCAAATTAGATGCTGAAATCACTCACCTTATAAGATTACAAAAGGATTGTTGGATTGTTTTGGGTACTAATTTCTCAAGTGTTTCTTTATAGGTCATTAAATGCTCAACAGTGTAAACAACTAAATACTATAACATTTCAATCTACTTCCAATTAAGTGTCACCAGAAATTAAGATAAAACAAACCTTTATTAAAGATGAAAAAGGGACATTTACATTTTGGGTTTAATATTATTTACTCTACCAGAAAGGAAGCTAAATCACTCTTCTGATCTGTTCAATATAAGATTCTTGGAACCCTGAAGCCCATCAGAAAAGTCATGTGAACCACCTCATTGTGGTGAAATGTGGCAAGGAGATGACTTATCACTCTAGGAAGTTTTGAATGCATATCATTTCCAAGAAAATTAATGATGTACCCAAAAGCTGCATTTTACTGCAGAAAGTACTATCTGAAATAACAGAGAAATAATTAGCCTTACAATAATGTACAAATTTGTCCTGCCTCACAAATTTTAAAAGCAAAACCTAAAATGATCAAACTGTTCCCAAGTAACTTAAGTGCATCCTAGAAGAAAGGTTGAGTATTCAAAAAATGCCAAAATATGCAGCATTCTATGAAATAAAATGCATGTACAGCAATCCATGAAGAATTATCTGGCATGAAAAGAATCAGGGAAATATGACTCATTATGAGAAGAAAAATAAAACCAGTTCATTACTGGCACAGATGTTAGAATTAGCAGGTAGGTATTTATAAAATTATTAGAACTGTATTGTGTAGTTCAATAAAGTAAATAAGGACACAGAAGTCATGAAAAGTCCCAGATCAACTTCTAGAGATGAAAATTACAATGTATGAGATAATAAATACACTGGATGGGATTAATGGCAGATTAGACATTGCAGAAAAAATAATGAACTTGAAGACATAGCAATAGAAGCAATTAAAAAAATGAAACAAATGGTCAAAGGGAATAAAAAAATAAATGGAACATCATGAGCTGTGAGACAACTTCAAGCAGTGTAATATAGATGTAACAGGAGTTCCTGAGAAAGGGAAATACAGAAAAGTATTTGAAGAAGGAATGGTTGACAGTTTTCCAAATTTAGTGAAAATTATAAACACACAGATCCAAGAAATACAGAGAAGCTCAAACACAAGCAGTTTGAAGACAACTACATCAAGGTACATCATTATCAAATTGGCAAATAAAATTGATAAAGAGAAAATCTAATACATACTAAAAGAAAGATATATATGTTATATATGGAGTAGCAATGATAATGATCATAACAGATCTTCATCAGAAACAATGCAATACAACAATGTAAAACAACGAGACAGTGCCTCAACTTCTTAAAGTACCAAAATGAAAATTGTCATCTGAAAGTATATACTTACTAAAAACATTTGAGAAATAAAGTTGAAATAGGGATTTATAGATAGACAAAAGCTTAAAGAATTCATCATAAACAGAGCTTCCTAACAAGAAATGTTAAAGAAACTGTTCAATCAGAAAGAGAAAGATAGCAAATGGAAATATGAATTTACACAAAGATATGAAGAATGTTGGATTTGGCAACTACATGAGTAAAATAAAAGATATTTTTCTTATTTAAATATCTTAAAAGAAAATTAAATATTAAAAAGATAATGACAATGTAGTGTGAAGTTTTTTAACACATTATGGTAGGCAGAATTCTAAGAATGGCTCCCCAGGATTCCATGTTCTAATTTCTAGCACCATTGAATATGATGATATCTCTATTGATATGTTATCTGCTACATGTTCTGCTGTGTTATGTTTTATAGCACAGTTGACCTTGGGATAGATTATCCAGTTAGACCTAACTAATCATAGAAGTCCTTTAAAAAGCAGAGCTTTTTCTCTATCTGGTAGCAGAAGGGGAAGGTAGAGAGATGAAAGCACAGGCTTATCTGATATTTTGGTGCTGGCTTTAAATGGAGGGGTTCATGTACAAAGATTGGAAACTGGTCAAAAGTAGCTGAGACTGACCACTTGTCGACAATCAATAAGGAAATAGGAACCTCAAAGTTAAAAATAAAGGAATTAGATTTTGTTAATAATAGGAAGAGTTTGGAAGAAAAATCCCATGTTCCAGATAAGAACACAGTAGGTTGTTAGCTTGATTTCAGCCTGTGAGACCCCAAGCAGAAAACCCAGCCAAGTTATTCCAGACTTCTGATTAATGGAACTATGAAATAATAAGTGGGTCTTGTGTTATGCTTCTAAGTTTATGGTAATTTGTTATGCAGAAAACCAATTAGAAAACTAATATACACTTGGAGAAGTAAAATGTATGATAAAAATAACAAGCTAAATGGGGAAAATGAAACTACATTGTTGAAACACATGTTATAGTTGATATTTTCAACAAAGGAGATAAGATACAATCATAAAAATTATTCAATTAGTTCATAAAAAGGCAGAAAATAAAAAAGGGAACAAAGATTATATGGGACAAATAGAAAAAAAGCAGCAAGATGATAGGTTTACATCTAACCATATCAGTAGTCACATTAATTGTAAATGGACTGAACACCCCAATTAAAAGGTAGAAATTGTCACATTGTATAAAAAGGAAGATCTAACTATATGCTAGCTACAAGAAATGCACTTTAAATATAAAGACACGAGAAGATTAAAAATCAGGGAAATACAATCAATGCTTTGTATTTGTGTATTTGTATATTAATATTTGTATTATACAATGAGATACCACTTCACGCCAGTCAGAATGGCTAAAATTAACACATCAGGAAACGACAGATGCTGGTGAGGATGTGGAGAAAGGGGAACCCTCCTATGCTGTTGGTGGGAATGCAAGCTGGTGCAGCCACTCTGGAAAACAGTATGGAGCTTCCTTAAAAAGTTGAAAATAGAGCTACCCTCTGACCCAGCATTGTACTACTGGGTATTTACCCTAAAGATACTAATGTAGTGATCCGAAGGGGCACATGCACCCAAACGTTTATAACGGCAATGTCCACAATAGTGAAACCATGGAAAGAACCTAGATGTCCATCAACAGATGCGTGGATAAAGAAGATGTGGTATATATATATATATATATATATAAACACGCACACACACACACACGCACACACACACACACACTGGAATACTATGCAGCCATCAAAAGAAATGAAATCTTGCCATTTGTAACAATATGGATGGAACTAGAAGGTATTATGCTGAGTGAAATAAGTCAATCAGAGAAAGACAATTATCATATGATCCCCCTGGTATGAGGAAGTTGAGAGGCAAAGTGGGGGGTTTGGGGGGTAGGGGAGGAAAAAATGAAACAAGATGGGATTGGGAGGGAGACAAACCATACAAGACACTTAATGTCACAAAACAAACTACAGTTTGCCAGGAGGAGGGGGTTAGGGAGGGGATGGTTGGTTTATGGATATTGGGGAAGGTATGTGCTATGGTGAGTGCTGAGAATTGTGTAAACCTGGTGATTCACAGACCTGTACCCCTAGGGCTAATAATACATTATATATTAATAAAAAATAAAAAATTAATGAAAACCCCAAATCTTCTGTTTTTTTGAAAGACACTGTTAGGGGAATAGACAAGCCACAGATTGGCATAAAATATTTGCAAGTCATATCTGATAACAGTCATATTCAGAATATATAAAGAACTCTCAAAATAAAAAAATAAACATCCATAAACTGCAATAAAAATGAGAAAAAGATTTCAATAGACATTTTACCTAAGATTTATAGATGGCAAATAAACACATGAAAAATTGTTCAACATATTTATTATTCAAGAGGTTGAAATTAAAATGACAAGATTTCAAAATCTTAGAATGGCTAATGTTAAAATGACCACAAGCAGTGTTGGTAAGGATGCGGAGGAACTAGAAGTCATACTGCTGCTGAGAATGTAACATGATACAACCTCTTCGGAAGACATTGGTAGGTTGAATAATGGTCCCTCAAAGATATTCATATCTTAATCCCTGAAACCTGTAAATATGTTTCTTTTCATGGTAAAGGGACTTTGAAGATGTGATTAAATGAAAGTTCTTGGAGATCCAGGATATTTTCTTACGTTATCCAGATGGGTACCTTATAAAGAGGTAGGCAGGGGGATCAGAGTCAATAGGAGGTGTAATCACAGAAGCAGGAAGTTAGAGTATTCTGAGGAAAAAAAAAATCATGAGCTATGGAATGCGGGCAGACTAGTGGGTAGAAAAGGAAAACAAATGGATTTTCCCTTGTGTCTTCCAGAAAAAACAAAGCCTGGACAACACCTCAACTTTAGGTTTACTTTTGATCCCTAGAACTGTAAGAGATAAATTTGTGTTATTTTAAGCCACTCAGGTTTTGATAGTTTGTTAAAGTAGCAATAGAAAGGGCAGATTCTTAAGACGTTAAATACATACCTGCAATGTAACCTAGTTCTTCCACTCCTTGATATTTATGTAAGAGAAATGAAAGCATATGCTCATCTGAATACTTGTATATGGATGTTTGTAGCAGCTTTATGTGTAATAGCCAAAACCTGAAACAAGTCAAGAGTAACAGGTGAATGGATAAACAAATCATGGTATATCTAGCCAATGGAACATGGAACAACGTAATATAAAATAATAAATTATCAATAATTATGAAATGGATGAATCTCAGAATAATTATGCTGAACAAAGAAGCCAGAAAAAGAGAGTACATACTGTAGAATTCCATTTTGTAAAATTCTAGAAAATGCAAACTCATCTACAGTGACAGATCAGTATTTGCTTGGGATGGTGAGGAGGGAGAGAACAGAGAAGAGTGAAAGGTAAGGCTTATAAAAGGTCATGAAGATGATGGATATGTTTGCTATCTTGATTATGGTGAGGACTTAATTACATCACTTATTTATTTACATCATTACAACTTATCAAATTGTAAACTTAAGCATGTGTTCTTCATTATATGGGAATTATACCTAAAACAACAATAGCAGCAATGAGGAAAGAGTATATACTTCAGAAGGTTGTGAAACTAAATGAGATGCTTTGGATATAATAGTGTAACTCTTGGAACATAGTAAGAACACAATCAATTTTAGCTATTATTATTATTTAGTTTAGAAGAGGCAGTGCTAGATTGGGAATTGCCAAGGATGTTTGGAAAGAAATATCATTTATTTTTTTCATAATTGATAACTGGGTAAGAAAATGAGGAAGAGATTTATTAAATATAACACTTAATTAAATAAACTTCACACAGGTATGATGCATTCAGGGTGTGCCTTGATGTAGTCTTTCTATTTTAGAGCAAGAGATGTGAAATCTTTTCTTGTTCTTGGTGTATAAAGTTTGCTTACTAAGAGTGGCCAAAATTCTATCATATTCTTTTTGGATATAGAAGCTTCTTAACAATATTTGTCACATCAAACTGAATTAATCATCATTTCGTTTCTCTAATTCAGGAATCTGAAATTCATGACCAAGTACACCTTGTAAGTTAATTAACCTCAACTCAATTTTGGAGATTCCTTGCCTCAAGATACTTAGTGTGTCTACTCTGATGCAAACGATTTAGGTAATGATAAACAGGAAGCAGTGACTTATGAGAAGAACATACCTGGGGAACTCCAGAAAGTATAGGGGGAAGTATCTAGGAGAGGTGAGGTTGGGCTGGACTGAGGTTGACAAAGTACTTCTATTTCACATGATTTTCACATGTTCTTTCATGACTGTAGTACACTTTTCACAAAACAATATACATTTGTATTTTCTTTTTAGTTCTTATTCTTGCTGGATTAGGATTAGGAGAATTCTTTCTTCCACATTGTGCCTACCTACCCCTGAAGTTAATCTTTCTCTAAACATTGGCTCTGAATAACTTCATATAGTTTGCATGGCAAAGCTTCATGTTGTTTGCATAGAACATTATTGTCTTGAAAGTGTATTACTTAATCAATTAAATTCCAAAGTACAATTGTTTGAAAGTGGTCAAATCCACCATCTAAATGAACATAGGGCTGTAAATCTTTAGTGTTCAAATCTTTAGTTCCAGGGTTGACTGGAAAACTTTTTTGTACTGACAATAGGTGGCTATGGTATAGATTTTAATTAAAAAATATTTTCTGATTATAAAGCCTGTATAAGAATAGGATACTTTTCAGATATATAACTAACATCTGAAAGATGCTCATTCCCAGTATTAATAAGGGAAATGAAAATAAAAATCACAATGAGATACTATTATGGCATATTTTAATCTAATAATATCAAGCATGAGTGAGGATATGGGGCAAGAAGAATTTTTGTGCCGTGTGGGTGGGCATCTCTGTAAAGTAATGAAACCACTTTGAAAACACTGTGGTATTGCCAAGTAAAATTTACTTTGTAGGTACTTTATGACATGGAAATTTTAATCCTATTTTCACACCCTAAGGAAACTCTTCTTGCACGTGCACACCCAGACATAACAATGAGTTACAAAACTCCCCAAACAGCCCAAATGTTCATCTCAGATAAAAGGGAGGAATAAATTGAAATGTTCATATAATGTAATACTATAGATCAGTGAAAGCAAATGAAATATAGCCATATGCAGCAACATGAGCAAGTCTCCAAGGTTGAGGAAAGAAGGTGGTCACGGAAGAATGGAATATGTAAGTAGAAGCTGAATTCCTTTTTGGACAGGTGAAGCATGAAGTGCTTACCTACCACCCTTGTGGAAATATCTAGATTATGGGCAGAAATCTAAAGTGAAATTTAGGATTTAGGTAACATTTGGTGACATTTGGTGAAATGAAAGATGAAGCCATTGGTGAGAATAACATAGGAGAGAGGTGATGTGTTTGATGATGAACACTGTGATGAACTGAATTTAGTGAGTGGAGCGATGACATGGAAAAGAAGGTTAGAGATGTAGAAAAAAGAGAATGTAATGTCAGAAGTTAAGGGAAGAGTCAGGACTAGCTACGTAATTTGCAGAGCTCAGTGCAAAATGAATATGAGATACTGTTAACAAATTATTAAGAATTTTAAAATGATGGTCGAAGAACCCTAAATTGAGCCAAATCTTTCTAAGTGTAAGACCTCATGTGATTGCTCTGATTGCAGATTAGGCTGCATATTAGGCTGATCCTGGGGAGAGTTTTGGAGACTAACAGTCAATAGGGTCAAATATATTGGGGGACTGAGAAAGAGAAATGAAGAAAAAATATTTAAATTCTTTTTGCTCCTCTGATTTTGAAAGTACTACTCATTAAATAACATTTGGTAAAGTATAAAAATATCCATACTTTGATTTCTTTACCAGTAACCTTAATCTGATAACTTCACATTTTGGTGTTTTTTTTCCCCCCACTCACTTTCTGAATAGACACACATGTTAACATGCATATCAATACTTTAAATGATATGAATTGGGATCATACTCTAATTTGATTACTCTAAAAAATTTAACATTATGGGAATTTTCCTATACCCTTAAAGGTTTTTGAGAAAATGATTCTTAATAAAACAGATTATATGACTATAATTGGTGACCTTGAAGAGGCTGACCATGTTGGTCAGATGCATGTAAGAGAGGAGTAAATGAAAGTTGAAATGGAGGTACAAGGCATACACCCTTTTCCAAGAAGTTGGGTGGTTATAAAATGATACAGTAAGGGTGGTACCTCATGGAAATAGAATGTTTTGGGGAGACTTGTGTGAATGTGGGAGACCTGGTTGTAATTGTAAGTTGAGGAAGAATGCCAGAGAGGAAGAGATAGGCATGATGATCGATAAGAATACAGTCTTGGAGAGGTTGGGGGAGGGAATGAATACATAGCTAGCAGGAATGCCCATCTCTGAAAAAAGGAGTCAAGAAGAAGATGGATTATACATGTTGAAAATTTGAAGGACAGAGAAGGAAAAGTGATTAAATTCAGATCATATAGAGCACTATTAAGAAAACAGAAGATGGGGAGGAGAGTAGACTTTGAGGTTAGTGTTAACAATTTGATACAGCAAAAGTGATAGAGTCTCATTTAGAAATAAATTCCAAAATCATAAATATCAGTGAAGGCCCTACTGAGCCAGGCCAGATGGTATGATTTTGGAGTGAAAACAAGTGACCAAAGTTCAAGATTTTCTTCAAGTAATGTTTAGCAACCTGATACATGAACAAAGAAAGTTAATGACAGAATTTGCTCAGAGTCAGGTCTTGCCAAGGTGAGAGTCATTGAGGAATGAAGGCACAAGCAATTCTGGGTACTAATGGGAATAATACTAAAATTGTTGAATTTGAGAACCAGGAGTGGATAAGAAGGCAAGTAAAGGAGGAAATAGAGGGATGAACATGCTGAAAGTGGGAAAAGGGTAACTGACCAGTCATTTCAGTAGATATGAAAGGGGAGGAAGGATAGGTTGTGGGCAAAGAAGGGAAATTGGGATTTAAGAATCTTGTGAGGGAGCAATTCTGCAGAATAACAAATCCAGGGTAAGTGTGGGTGCTTCAGTGGAGGTGCAGAGGTGGTGTAAGAGTGTGGAGGCTAGACTGGGGCAAGGGCCAGATTTATGGATACTGAGATTAACAAGACATTGCCATGAGTGAGGCAGGAGAAGATGTAAGCCAAACTTACAAGAACAATACTGAGGGGTTCACAAGTTGTTAGAAAATAGCAACAAGGAGGGGGCCTGGGAGGTCAGGGAAAGGTGTTTCAAAAGGCCAGGCATTGCTGAGAGCAATGTTAGAATGATGGTTTGGGAGTGGCTGACAGGAAGAGTACGTTGCTTCTTTAATCATAATAATTCTGAGGAATGGCAGGAGCAGATACTGCTGGAGAGTTTTGACCTGCTGTCAGGTCAAAGTCAGGGGAGGAACAATCCAAGAGAAGAATTAGGGTGTATATGAGCTAGTTCACAATCAATTAGATTCCACAGGGACAACACAGTGTTGGTTTACAAATCTGGCTGGCTCTGGGAGCCCATCTCCATCTCCAATCTCTGTCTTTACAGCACCTCACTACCTCACCATTAAATACCCTCTTCATTTAATATTCCTCAGTCTTCAGTCTCCTAATTTGTTTGCCTTCCTGTGAGCTTGATGGGCCCAGAACAACTCTAGCAGAATGTGTCATATAGGCTGAATGAGTTGGCCAGAATAACACAGTAAGCCAGTATTGAACCTGAGAAAGGAAAAGACAATAGTGTGGGGCATTGGCAATGATGATAAGGAACTCAAATCTCAAGATTAGCTGACTAGAACTCTCAAGCTTTGTCTTTGTTTCTCCCTTTAAAGTATCTGTGCAGTACTGGCAATAGTCAAACTGAAAGTAAGATTCCCTTAAACATTTTATAACACCTGTCTGCTGTCTTTGATGTTCATGGGAAACCAGTCCTTTTAATTAAATCAAAAGCCAGAAATAATAAAGTAAGGAGGATGAATTTTTGAACAGTTAATTTTTACCTTGGGTTTACCTTTAAGCACATATATTATCCATCAATGTTTGAATTGTAGGCCGTGTCCCTCTTTATATTTGTCCTTTATTCTTTTATGCCAATGCTTTCGAGCATGGCCTCATAAAAATTTTCCAGCAATGCTATGCAGCCTAGGAACAAGAATAGAGAAATTAGATGCAGGATTTAACAAGGGTTGGGAATTAGTAACTTTTTCTACTTAAAAGAAGTTTAAATTTCTGCTTTGCATGCATTATAAAATATGAGCATCTTAAATTTATTAGGTTGTAAAGTCTATTTTATGTCACCAAATACAATGTTTTCAAATGTGGAACCATTAAAAGAATATGTAAGTAGAAACAAATTGTGGAAATCTCAGGTAGATATGATTTGGCATAGGTGCTGAAGCAAGGTAAGATTGATAGCTTTCCCAGTAAAAGAGTAAACCAGGGAGCCTCTCACTCCATATACCAGATAAAAGTTAAACTGGTCAATGTATCAAATACAATGATATCATATGTATTTTTTTACAGTGCTGTCAGATAAGATCCATATAACTTTGTCAACAAAAGCAGATTTTGTTAATCGGTAAGTCAGCTATCAGCCATCAAATGATTCTTGTTGGATTGTCATGTGATAGACATTGAACTAGAAAAAGGCCCATTTTCATTCCTGGAGGAATTTATAATCTAAGAGGGGCATGGACACACACAAATCAAAATCGAGGAAAAGGCACTCATTAGGGAACCCTAACGCATTGGTTTTACTCACCGGGTTCTAAGAAATAGGGTCTTTGGGAAATTTCTGTTACATTTTTGATCATCTTTATCGGAGGCCTAGTTTTACTGAATTTACTTTCCCATACCATTATTATTTGTTGTTAACTTTGGAATTGACCATTTTTACCTTCATTTATATATGACACTTGGCATGGCAAGAAATCATGAAGTCATGGATTCTGAGAGGTTCCATAGATTCTGGAGGCCATGTAGTTCTAGAGACTGAAAATCCCACAGCTGACATGACTGGCCTGGGGCCTGATAGCTCTGCTAGCTAGCAGCAGAGGCAACACTTATGCAGGGATCCTCAGCAGCACCTATGATGTTAGGCCCTTGACTGTGCCTCATGTGGGGATTAGGGCACCATGCTTCTGAGACTGTAGAAGAGAGAGGGGAGAAAGGGTGATTAGAGCCCCCTCTTCTCTTAACTAGAGGGTGGACAGTAGATGATGATGGGAGGAAGCATCCTAAAAAAAGATATGAAGAGGACTACATCTTTGATTTGGTTACAATTTTAGGAAAGGAGCCTAAATTAATGGAAATTGAGGGAGTTATCAAGATTTGGCATTGAAATAAACACTATCTGTTAAGTATTAATAAAAAAGTTGCCAAAGTGTTGCTCTTCGGTATTTATTTTCTTTTAAAACTGTCAGCTTTGTGGGACGCCTGGGTGGCTCAGTTGGTTAAGCAGCTGCCTTCGGCTCAGGTCATGATCCTAGCGTCCTGGGATCGAGTCCCACATCGGGCTCCTTGCTCGGCGGGGAGCCTGCTTCTCCCTCTGCCTCTGCCTGCCATTCTGTCTGCCTGTGCTGGCTCGCTCTCTCTCCCTCTCTGACAAATAAATAAAATCTTAAAAAAAAAAAAAAAGACTGTCAGCTTTGAAATGTATGTTCTGTATGTTAATTACTCATATGCTTAAAAATAGAGCTTAGCTTTATTGTGTCAAATAAGAAAAGCATACTTATTTCCATTTCAGGTAAACTATACCTGAAGTTTGGTTAGTGCCATGAAAACCAAGAGGACTGACAGGGAGACTGAGCAAAAATCTTCTCTTGTTTGATAAAACAAAAAAAGTGAGAGAAGATGATTTTTACCACGCAGGCCATAAACACATCATCTTGTGACTTCTTGCCTTAAATGCAGGCACAGTACCTGAGGACATAAATAACCTCTTGAGTAATAATAGAAATATTAAAACAAGTAGCTATAATTTATTGGACATTTGCTATATACCAGATTTTTATATCATTTGCTCTATAAGCATTATCTTTTATCTTCACACTAATTTCCTTGTGAGGTAGATCTTGTCATCTCTTTTTACACACTTAGTAAATTAGACTCAGGGACCTTCAACGATTTGTTCAAGATCAAGTAGCTAATGGTTGAACTCCATGGACTGCAAAGCCAGCTTACTTCTGTGTTGCTGTTAACACTTAAAATGTGAAGAAGTAACAGCAAAACTACTTTCAGATAATTAATTGTTTCAAATTCTTAACATCTGCTTCTCTTGTTGGTAGTTAAAAGAATGTGCTGTCAGAGTCACTCTCAAGGAGTTTATACAGGGAGAGAATTATATGTCTTTTTCTTAAAGCATTCCTTTCTACCCAAAAGGTTTGGAAATAAGAAAAATCCTCGAAAGATTAAATAAAAATAATTGAGCATATATATTTGTAAGTTATGTAAATATGGGATCATAGGTATCTAAAAATGCATAAGAAAACAAAACAACTCTTCTGAGCAGTCTCTTTAAAATGTAAATGTGACCTTCAAATTCTTTTTTTTTTTTTTTTAAAGATTTTGTTTATTTATTTGACAGAGAGATCACAAGTAGGCAGAGAGGCAGGCAGAGAGGGGAAGGAAAGCAGGCTCCCTGCTGAGCAGAGATTCCCTGATGGGAGGTTTGATCCCAGGACCCTGGGGTCATGACCTGAGCTGAAGGCTGAGGCTTTAACCCACTGAGCCACACAGGTGGCCCAACCTTCAAATTCTTAAGGTGGCTCTGGGTTGCTATGCAAGGAGATGGGAACCTTCTGGCTGAAGGATGGCTGTTAGAGGAGAAGTTGTAGAAAGAAAGGGTTAATTTGTAGTGAGATTCATTAATTAACTCAATAAATATTTACTAACAGCTTACTAGGTGTCGGGCACTATTCCAGATGCTCAAGGTAGAGTAGTGAGCATAATAGGCAAAAACCTCCACCTCATGAAACATATTTAAAGCAGTTGGTTAATTAATTTGCAAAGAAGAGAAACAAAACCAAAAACAAAAACAGCACAGGGTGAATTAATCTATTAGCACTAGAGGAACAGCTGGCCAGAAGAGCCCAAATATTGTGGCCAGGTAGAGAAAAAAAAATGGAGTGTTTTTCCATTAGGGGCTAGGGACTTGGCAATGCAGGAAATGCTGATGAGTGGCGGGGGAGGCAGGGCATAGATGGGAGGGAACCCTGCTTCAGGATCTTGAATCAGGAAGTAGGTGCTGGACCCCAGAGAAAGGCTGAAGAGAAGTTTCCAAGACAGGGTCTAACTAAGAGTGGTAGGTAAACATGGACCTGACAAGGAGAGCTGGCACTTCAAAATATCTAAGGATGGGGAAGAGAACACCGGAGCTCTGAGGGAGGAAATAGGGAGAATGGTGATCTCCCTAGGGAATGCCTGAGCACTTTTTGGCTGTGTGGCTCAGTGGGTTAAAGCCTCGGCCTTCGGCTCAGGTCATGATCCCAGGGTCCTGGGATCGAGCCCCGAGTCAGGTTCTCTGCTCAGCAGGGAGCCTGCTTCCCTTCCTCTCTCTCTGCCTGCCTCTCTGCCTACTTGTGATCTCTCTCTGTCAAATGAATAAATAAAATCTTAAAAAAGATTGACTATTTGACAGGGATTGTCTTAGTGTGTCTTTAGCCAGGACATCATCTGCAGGTGGGTTTTCCTGCCTGCCCAACAGTCTGAAGGGTGGGGTTGGTGATACCCTCTCATGGTCATGAGGAGGGAGTTAGTGACTCACTTTCTCTCAACTGAAACCACACTGAGCCTCAGTGAAGGCTCATTTTTTTTTTTTTTTTTTTTTTTAAACTGGAGAGTTTAGGCAGTTTTCTCAAAGTTCTGTGGGTGGGTGGAGGAAATTAGGTGTCTTGCCCATGATATATCTCCAGAGCTCACTTGCTTTCTTCCTTCCTCAGGGACAAAGGCTCTCAGCTTAGGTTTTGGGAACAAGGAGGACTGTCCCACAGGGACAACCCCTTTCTTAATGCCTTTCCCTTCTTTTATTTTCAGCATTTCTTTTCCTTTAAACCCTTCCTTGTTGGTATTTTTGACACACTCACAGATATTTCCTAGGACGCTTACGATAATAATAAAATCTCTAGTCTGTCTCCTCTTGTGGATTGCAAATTTTGAGGCTCAGGCATTACTGATTGTCAGTACTTAACATTGACTTTATATTTTTTATATTACTTTAAATGAATAACTTTGGTAAATATTGCTAACATGGTGTTCCTTGATTCTGTGACCCTGAGTTACATTACAGTGTGATCTCACACTGGCTGATGATAAATGATGTTTTCTTCCACTTGCTTCCCTTTAATTCTTAGATTTACTCCAACCCTTAGGAGCAGGGAGGAGATGAGAGTTGACTCATCAGATGACTCTACTATAGTAGCTTTGTAATCTGATTATACTCTGAACATCCACTGCCCCTTCTCTGGGGAGTTCCTATTATGCACTTGAATCAGTCATCTGCTAGGCATTAGGAGAAAGGATGGATGGAAAGGAATCAATGAAAAAGATTACATGGAAGGAAGAACTTGGATCAATAATTGTTCTCTTAAATTTTGTGAGTGGTTTCCACGGAAGCTAACTTTGGTCAAAGATTAATGAGGAAGGTGACTGGGTAACCTGTGAGGCCACCATCTCTAGTAAAAGTCCTGTTTTGGTCTCATTACATGTTGTTCATGTTCACTGGGCTCTCTCTGGAAAGAGGCAGTCAAGAGAGGGATAGGGAGGTATCTTTTCTTGCATACCTACTGTGTGCTCAGTATTGTCAAATGCCATCTATTTATTATTTCATCTAATTCTCAGAAGAGTCCAGTGATATGGGCATTATATTATCTCATTTTATGGTGAGGAAATAGTTAAAAACCACACCCAAGTCACACAGTCAGGATGTGACAGAACCAGGATTTAAATCAGCTCTGAGCAACTTTGATGACAGTGGTAGCACCACGAGAACTCTTGGGGTGTATTCTGAAAATAGAGTAATACCCCAGCAGGACTAGCAGTTTCTTCTGGTTCTTGGACATCCCTCCAGTCATGTGGTGATATCTGCCACTCTAACAGTTTTCCACTTACTTTAAAAGTAAGGTTTTTATGCTCAAGGACACTTAGGGGAAGTATAGAAAAAGGAGGATAGTTTCCTTTGTTTACTTTTTTAAAAAAAATTTCTTTTTGGTGGTTTTCTACCTTTATTTGAAAATCAGTAGATAGTTCTCATCCACATTTAACATCTGTAGATTTTTAAAAGTGGTGGCAGGTACACCAGTAACTAATGGATAGACCTTGTTTGGTGAATATTTGTCCTCATTACGTTTTCTGGGCAGCTGCACACAGATACGTATGGGACGTTCCTTAGTTCTTCAGCCCAGATAGCTTTGTAGAGCCTGGTGTCAGTGTGCACATCTGGAGTTACCATCTCCATCATGGCAAATTTCCAGATCTCTTTGAGTGTCCAAGGGGCACACTTCTTGAAACCCACTCCATGAATGAGCTGGTGAATGTGGATGGTGTGTTCCCTGGTCATTGCCTCATTGATAGCAGAATGACTCTTCTTCTCACACCCTTCTTTGTGGGAGCTATTTGGCTGGGCCCTCCAGTTGGAAAGGAAGGCCTTATTTCCTGATCTGAACATAGAGGTTAGAATTTGGTAGAACTGTATAATAAATTTCTGTCATATTTTCTCTCCTAATACTCAACTTAGACCAGCCCTCTTTCTCCTGTTTTGAAATTAAACCTTTTAAAAAAATTAACATATAATATTTTATTTGTTTCAGGGGTACAGTCTCAAACAATTCACAGCCCTCACCATAGCACATACCCTTCCCAATGTCCATCACCCAGCCACCCATCCCTCCCACCCCCTTCCACTCCAGCAACACTGTTTGTTTCCTGAGATTAAGAGTCTCTTATGATTTGTCTCCCTCTCTGGTTTTGCCCCATTTCACTTTTTCCTCTTTTTCCCCATGATTCTCTGCCTTGTTTTTCAAATTCCACATAACAGTGAGATCATATAATTGTCTTTCCCTGATCGACTTATTTTACTTAGCATAATACCCTCTAGTTTCATCCACATCATTGCAAATGGCAAGATTTCATATTTGATGGCTGCATAATATTCCATGGTATATAAACACCACATCTTCTTTATCCGTTCATCTGCTGAATGGACATCAGGACTCTTTCCATAGTTTGGCTATTGTGGACATTGCTGCTATAAACATTGGGGTGCTTGTGCCCCTAGGATCACTACATTTGTAGCTTTGGGGTAAATACCCTGTAGTGCAATTGCTGGGTCATAGGGTAGCTCTATTTTCAAATTTTTGAGGAACCTCCATGCTATTTTCCAGAATGGTTGCACCAGCTTGCATTGAAATTAAGTCTTTAAAATACTTTCAGCAAGATAATTAATAAAAAAGGCCCTAGGAAAAACAAAAAACATAACAGCTGATAAAGAAAGCATGACAAATTAAAGAGGGAAGGATAGGTCAATAAATAATTGGGAGACTTGATTATTTAAAACAGAATGTATTTGATGCCTAACCTCACACTATACACAAGATTAAATGAGAAATATATTGAAAAATTAAATATAAAAATTTTAAACTATCCAGACAGCCGCCGCTGCCATGGTTTTGGGTACAAGCAGAAGATCCTGTGCCCCCAGTGACCGCGACTCAGAACCTGCTCTGCCAGCGGCCAAGGGGGAATTTATATGGGCTCTGCAGGACCCACAGGAGACCAGACTGAGGCTTCTCTCTGAGAGGGAGGTCAGGGTGCAGTTTGCTTTCCTCTAAACAAACAAAAACCATCAAAAGCAGTCAAGGCGAGAGAAAAAAAAAAGTGAACAAACATAAAAACCTCCAGAGAACAAAAGCCTGAAAAAAACTGGTTTCCTTAGAGCCCACCCCCTTGAGGGGGGCAGGAGGACTTAACTCAGGGAACATCATTGACTGAAAACCCACATGGCAGGCCCCTCCCCCAGAAAACCAACCAGGAAAGAAAAAGAAAAAGAAAAAGG
>NW_019154086.1:64807625-64871546 GCF_002288905.1 Enhydra lutris kenyoni | reverse complement strand
AAAAGAAAAAGAAAAAGAAAAAGAAAAAGAAAAAGAAAAAGAAAAAGAAAAAGGAAAAGAAAAAAAGACTACAAGAGAACAACCACCACTACTTCATAGGACAACTTTTATTTTTAACTCGTTCCCACTATTCTGGTTCTTTTTTTTTTAATATACATAATTTTTTAACCTATTTACCATCACAGAGAGATGTCCAGTACATTAAATTCCATAATAACCTTCTAACCTGAACTTTTTGATACATACACCTGTGTTTTTCTTTTGCATTTCTATTTTTTAAAAATTTTTTCTAAATTTTAGTTTAGTTTAGTCTAGTTTATTCCTTTTTAATTTTTATTTTCTAATATTCATATAGAATTAAACTTCAAGGTATTCCCCTTTCCCCAATCAATGCTACCCCTCTGGGTAAACCAATTTTTAATCCCCCTTTATCTTAGGAAAGTTGAGTCCTTTAACAAAGATATCAAGATACATCCAGGAAGAATCAAAACAACCTTCCTCACCCACACTGAGAATTTATAACCACTCTCCCATCTTTTTCTTCCGCCAGTGTTTCTGTATTTTTGTGTTTGTCCTGATAGTATATAAATCTTATACTTGCGGTTCTTTTTGATGAGGTTCTTCCTTTGTTTGCCTATATATATATATATTTTTTTTTTTCTCTGTCATATACTTTTATCAGTCTTTTTGTTTGTCTGTTTTTGTTTGTATACTTCATCAATCTTACCTTGGTGCCCATTTGGGCTGAACCTTCTCTTTTATCTTCCCTTTTTTTCCTGTCTCTCTCTCTCTCTTTTTTTTTCTTTTCTTTTTTCTCTCATTTGGGTGGGGAACCCTGATTGCTCAGAAGCATTCCAGGGTGCACCTTGACTGCACCACGGTTGACACATGCAGCTACATCTGTTCAGTCATTTCTCACCAAAATGACTAGGAGGAGGAATGCCCAACAGAAGAAAAATACAGAGGATGGGCCTTTTGCAACAGAGCTAATGGCTATCAACATAGACAATATGTCGGAAAGAGAATTCAGGCTAACAATTATCCAGGCAATAGCTAGGTTGGAGAAAGCCATGGATGAACAAATGGAATTGATTAGGGCTGAACTGAAAGCGACCAGGGATGATGTTCACAATGTTAGGGCAGAGCTGAAAGCTACCAGGGATGAGGTTCACAATGCTCTCAATGAGTTCCAATCTAATCTAAATTCTCTAAAAGCTAGGGTAACTGATACAGAAGATAGAATTAGTGATCTGGAGGACAAACAGATAGAGAGAAAGGATCAGGAGGAAGCCTGGAACAAACAGCTTAGAAACCACGAAAACAGAATCAGGGAAATAAATGATGCCATGAAACGTTCCAACGTCAGAATTATTGGAATCCCTGAGGGGAGGAGAAAGAAAGAAGTCTAGAAGATATAGTGGAACAAGTTCTTCATGAAAATTTTCCCAATCTCGTGAATGGAACCAGCGTTCATGTACTAGAGGCCAAACGATCTCCACCCATGATTATAGATTCCAAAAAAACATCAAGGCACCTCGTAGTCAAATTGAGGAATCATAATTGTAGATACAATCTCTTGAAAGCCACTAGGACAAAGAGGCTCCTTACTTACAGAGGAAAACCCATCAGAATAACATCAGACCTGTCCACAGAGACCTGGCAAGCCAGAAAGGGCTGGCAAGATATATTC
The DNA here is from genome assembly GCF_002288905.1 of Enhydra lutris kenyoni. Lineage (NCBI taxonomy): Eukaryota > Metazoa > Chordata > Mammalia > Carnivora > Mustelidae > Enhydra > Enhydra lutris. Next base: position 64,869,856 of record NW_019154086.1, on the reverse strand, counting down.
AGGGCACTAAATGAGAAGAACATGCAGCCAAGAATACTTTATCCAGCAAGACTGACATTCAAAATGGATGGAGAGATAAAGAGTTTCCAAGACCGGCAAGGCTTAAAAGACTATGCAACCACCAAGCCGACACTGCAGGAAATATTAAGGGGGGTACTTTAAAAGAGGAAAAATCCTAAGAATAACATTGAACAGAAATATAGAGACAATCTACAGAAAGAAAGACTTCAAAGGTAACACAATGTCAATAAAAACATATCTATCAATAATCACTCTCAATGTGAATGCTCTAAATGCACCCATAAAACAACAGAGGGTTGCAGATTGGATAGAACAACAGGACCCATCCATATGTTGTCTACAAGAGACCCATTTTGAACCTAAAGATACACCCAAACTGAAAGTGAAGGGATGGAGAAGCATCTTTCATGCCAATGGGCCTCAAAAGAAGGCCGGGGTAGCGATTCTCATATCAGATAAATTAGAGTTTAAACTAAAGACTGTAGTCAGAGATACAGAAGGACACTACATCATTCTTAAAGGGACTATCCACCAAGATGATCTAACAATTGTAAATATCTATGCCTCCAATATGGGAGCAGCCAATTCCATAAGAAAACTGTTAATCAAGATAAAGAGTCATATTGATATGAATACATTAATAGTAGGAGATCTTAACACACCTCTCTCAGAAATAGATCATCAAAGCAGAAAATCAATAAAGAAACAAGAGCATTGAATGACACATTGGACCAGATGGACCTCATAGATATATACAGAACATTCCACCCTAAAACAACAGAATACTCATTCTTCTCAAGTGCACATGGAACCTTCTCAAGAATAGACCACATACTGGGTCACAAATCAGGACTCAACTGATACCAAAAGACTGAGATTATTCCCTGCATATTCTCAGATCACAATGCTTTGAAACTGGAGCTCAATCGCAAGGAAAAGTTTGGAAGGAACTCAAACACCTGGAAGCTAAAGACCACCTTGCTTAAGAATGCTTGGATCAACTAGGAGATCAAAGAAGAACTTAAACAATTCATGGAAACCAATGAGAATGAAGACACTTCGGTCCAAAACCTATGGGATACAGCAAAGGTGGTCCTAAGGGGGAAATACATAACCATCCAAGCCTCCCTCAAAAAAATGAAAAAATCCAGAATACACCAGCTGTCTCTACACCTTAAAGAACTGGAGAATCAACAACAAATCAAACCAACTCCACACATAAGAAGGGAAATAAGATTAGAGCAGAGATCAATGAAGTAGAAACCAGAGATACAGTAGAACATATCAATGAAACTAGAAGTTGGTTTTTTGAAAGAATCAGTAAGATCGACAAACCATTGGCCACACCAATCCAAAAGAAAAGAGAGAAAGCCCAAATTAATAAAATTATGAATGAAAAGGTAGAGATCACAACTAACACCAAGGAAGTAGAAACAATCATCAGAAATTATTATCAACAGTTATATACCAATAAGCTAAGCAACCTAGATGAAATGGATGCATTCCTGGAAAACTATAAACTCCCCAAATTGAACCAGGAAGAAATTGACAACCTGAATAGACCGATATCTAGTAACGAGATTGAAGCACTGATCAAAAACCTCCCAAAAAACAAGAGCCGAGGACCCGATGGATTCCCTGGGGAATTCTACCAAACATTCAAAGAAGAAATAACACCTATTCTCCTGAAGCTGTTTCAAAAAATTGAAGCAGAAGGAAAACTTCCAGATTCTTTCTATGAAGCCAGCATTACCCTGATCCCCAAACCAGGCAAAGACCCTACCAAAAAGGAGAATTTCAGACCAATATCACTGATGAATATGGATGCTAAGATTCTCAACAAGATCCTAGCAAAGAGGATCCAACAGCACATTAAAAAGATTATCCACCATGACCAGGTGGGATTCATCCCTGGGCTACAAGGATGGTTCAACATTCCCAAATCAATCAATGTGATAGAACAAATCAATAAGAGAAGAGACAAGAACCACATGGTCCTCTCAATTGATGCAGAAAAAGCATTTGACAAAATCCAGCATCCGTTCCTGATTAAAATGCTTCAAAGTATAGGGATAGAGGGAACATTCCTGAACTTCATAAAATCTATCTATGAAAGACCCACAGCAAATATCATCCTCAATGGGAAAAAGCTTGCAGCCTTCCCGTTGAGATCAGGAACACGACAAGGATGCCCACTCTCACCACTCTTGTTCAGCATAGTATTAGAAGTCCTAGCAACAGCAATCAGACAACAAAGAGAAATAAAATGTATCCAAATTGTCAATGAAGAAGTCAAACTCTCTCTCTTCGCAGATGACATGATTCTTTATATGGAAAACCCAAAAGACTCCACCCCCAAACTACTAGAACTCATACAGCAGGTCAGTAACGTGGCAGGATACAAAGTCAATGTACAGAAATCAGTGGCTTTCTTATACACTAACAATGAAAATACAGAAAGGGAAATTAGAGCATCGATTCCATTTACTATAGCACCAAGAACCATGAGATACCTGGGAATAAACCTAACCAAAGAGGTAAAGGAACTGTACTCCAGGAACTACAGAACACTCATGAAAGAAATTGAAGAAGACACTAAAAGATGGAAGACCATTCCATGCTCTTGGATCGGAAGAATAAACATTGTTAAAATGTCTATACTGCCTAGAGCAATCTATACTTTTAATGCCATTCCGATCAAAATTCCACCAGTATTTTTCAAAGAGCTGGAGCAAATAATCCTAAAATTTGTATGGAATCAGAAGAGACCCCGAATCGCTAAGGAAATGTTGAAAAACAAAAATAAAACTGGGGGCATCACGTTACCTGATTTCAAGCTTTACTACAAAGCTGTGATCACCAAGACAGCATGGTACTGGCATAAAAACAGACACATAGACCAGTGGAGCAGAGTAGAGAGCCCAGATACGGACCCTCAACTCTATGGTCAAATAATCTTCGACAAAACAGGAAAAAATATACAGTGGAAAAAAGACAGTCTCTTCAATAAATGGTGTTGGGAAAACTGGACAGCTATATGTAGAAGAATGAAACTCGACCATTCTCTTACACCGTACACAAAGATAAACTCAAAATGGATAAAAGACCTCAACGTGAGACAGGAATCCATCAGAATCCTAGAGGAGAACATAGGCAGTAACCTCTTCAATATCAGCCACAACAACTTCTTTCAAGATATATCTCCAAAGGCAAAGGAAACAAAAGCGAAGATGAACTTTTGGGACTTCATCAAGATCAAAAGCTTCTACACAGCAAAGAAAACAGTCAACAAAACAAAGAGGCAACCCATGGAATGGGAGAAGATATTTGCAAATGACAGTACAGACAAAAGGTTGATATCTAGGATCTATAAAGAACTCCTGAAACTCAACCCATACAAAACAGACAATCATATAAAAAATGGGCAGAAGATATGAACAGACACTTCTCCAATGAAGACATACAAATGGCTATCAGACACATGAAAAAATGTTCATTATCGCTAGCCATCAGGGAGATTCAAATTAAAACCACATTGAGATACCACCTTACACCAGTTAGAATGGCCAAAATTAGCAAGACAGGAAACAACATGTGTTGGAGAGGATGTGGAGAAAGGGGAACCCTCTTATACTGTTGGTGGGAATGCAAGTTGGTGCAGCCACTTTGGAGAACAGTGTGGAGATTCCTCAAGAAATTAAAAATAGAGCTTCCCTATGACCTTGCAATTGCACTACTGGGTATTTACCCCAAAGATACAGATGTGGTGAAAAGAAGGGTCATCTGTACCCCAATGTTTATAGCAGCAATGGCCACGGTCACCAAACTGTGGAAAGAACCAAGATGCCCTTCAACAGACGAATGGATAAGGAAGATGTGGTCCATATACACTATGGAGTATTATACCTCCATCAGAAAGGATGAATACCCAACTTTTGTAGCAACATGGACGGGACTGGAAGAGATTATGCTGAGTGAAATAAGTCAAGCAGAGAGAGTCAATTATCATATGGTTTCACTGATTTGTGGAGCATAACAAATAGCATGGAGGACAAGGGGAGATGGAGAGGAGAAGGGAGTTGAGGGAAATTGTAAGGGGAGGTGAACCATGAGAGACTATGGACTCTGAAAAACAATCTGAGGGTTTTGAAGGGGCGTGGGGATGAGAGGTTGGGGGAACATGGTGGTGGGTATTAGGGAGGGCACGGATTGCATGGAGCACTGGATGTTGTGCTAAAACAATGAATACTGTTTCACTGAAAAGAAATAAAAATAAATAAATTAAAAAAAATACCTAGAAAAAATAAAAATTAAAAAAAAATTTAAACTATAGGAAGATAGTGAAAGCATTAGTAAATTTCTACCTGCATTTTAGCTGACAAAAGTCTTTCTAAATATTAAAGCACTGAAAAAATTGCAAAGGAAAATTAGAGTTCACTATATACTAAATTTAAGATACAAACAATCAGAAAGTATTAAAGGGTAAATAACACATTGGGAAACTATAATAGATAAATATGATAGAGGAAGAATTGAAAAGTTAAAGATGCTACAACTTTACGAGAGAAATGCTAAAGCAAGGTTTTATTTCTTCTGATATAAATACGTTTTAAGACATGGCTCAATTTTTTCATTTTGCTGAGTTTTTTTGGAGATAATCATCAACAAGCCTTATAATTTCAAGTTGTGTGGGTTTGATATCCATGATACCTCTGCCCCCATGGAAGTTCTCAATAAATGAGTTAAGCAGTTAAGCAGTTACGACCTGAGAATGAGGCACTGGGTCAAGCTGTTCAAAAATTAACCAGGTGGGCATGGATCCTGAGGCTGGGGGGATTAGCCAGTTGGATCTAAGTTAAGTCACTCAGCTGTCCTGGCATCCAGCCCACACTTCTTCATCAGTATTCATGGATATTATGAAAGACAGAATGCCTTATGGAATCTAGATCCACAATATTTGTAGAGTTCTTTTGCTCTTTCACTAGTTGAATTTTCAAAAATAGAAATGAAAAGTCTAGATGTCTTGTTCTTAGTGCATATGTGACACCTTCTGGTGATCCATCATTTTACCTTTATAAGTTCACAAACTGTATATTTATTTATGTCTTTGATAATATTTTTATTATTTATCTAGAGTTTGTGGCTTCTAACTTCATTTCTTTTTTGAAAGTGAGAAGTGTAATTTGCTTTTCTTCAGTTGTCTGGCACAGCTCCCTCCTTGTGTTACCTTAAAAATTCTTGAGGTTCTTTCCTTCCCATAGTTTCAAAAAAAGGGGTGGGCTGCATAGGTGAATTAGCAGTAAACTTAAAGAAATTTTTAAAAATCTTGTATGTTTTTGATTCAGTTGCTATTTCCAAAGGAATGAATTAGTGTGAATGTGTTAGTGTGTGTTGTGGGGGAGAGGTTGGAAGAGGAAAGAAGGGCAGGGAGAGGGCCAGTGGCTTTCCTCTAGTCTACTTTGGGCATCTGGGGCCTCAGAGAGTGGTAGGGGAATGAAGCTCCATGAATAGATCATATGGAATTAGAATTTTACTGTGTTGAGTTTACTTGTCACTTTCCCCCTATATCTGATTATTATTGGGTTGAGTATGGACTTTTAATGGGAGAGTCTTAAAGACAGAAAAAATAAAGAATCTTCTGCCTTCATAGAATTACATTCCTATATTGCAAATCCTAGAGCATGTTGACCTCAAAACTACATTCAAACAGAAACAAATTAGACTAAATAGACAAAAATAGACAAATAAGAAAAATGGATATTTTGGGCCACAAGGAAGATAAATAAAAGCTTAAATGCTTAAAACATTGTTTTTGACAAAAATCATTACGAATGAGGATACCTCTGCCAAAAATCCAGAATGACATTAGGCTTAGTAACTAACAAGATGGCTTTTCCCCAAGTTAAAAATTTCCTCTTTAAGTGAGATATGAATAAAAAGGACCACATAGTTTATATTTTTTGAAAATGCTACCACATGACTTCTTCCTTTTTTTTTTTTTTTTTTTTTAGTGGCAGCTAAATGCTATTTCATAAGCTTGACATTATAAGGATTCTTCTAAATTAAGCCCTGGGATTTGCTATTTCAGGCTTTCTGCTAAGTGAGCCCATGCCTTGTGACATTACTTCTGCTCTGTTTACCAATAGTGTGAGTCAGGGTTTGTGGTTGTGACAAAGTCAGCTCCACAGCAGTTTTATCTCCTCTGACTCAGGGAATACACCAGTAGACTGGAAGGGAACATGGAAGATCCAGTGGCCCTGAGACATGGTTTTTGCATGGTAATCACTGTCCTAATGAAGTTTAGAAACTATAGGCTGGATTATTCCTGACTTCTGCCTGAAAGAAGTTTCCTGTTCATGAAATATTTCTTTTCTTTTATTTCAAGTTTTTATTTAAATTCTAGTTAGTTAACATATAGTGTAGTATTAGTTTCGTGAAGTATTTATTTCATGAAATGGTACACAGTTAGTACTTCACAGCAGAACTTTGGTATTACTGGCTTAGCTGCTTTCTTTGGCTACAATCTTTAACCCACTCAGCATACTGTCATCAGATGAACCCTTCCAAATTATGATTCTGATTATCCAGTTGGAGATATCCCTCAGGTTTTTCCTGATTATATTTGCTTCCTATATAGAAAAAGGAAGAAAAAAGTCATATGCCTCCTTTATAATCATTGAAAAATTTCTTTCTTTTTAAAAAAATTAACATATAATATATTATTTGCCCCAGGGGTACAGGTCTGTGAATCATCAGGTTTACACATTTCATAGCACTCACCATCGCACATACCCTCCCCAATGTCCATAATCCAGCCACCCTATCCCTACTCCCCCACTGCCCAGCAACCCTCAGTTTGTTTTGTGAGATTAAGAGTCCCTTATGGTTTGTCCCTGTCTTGATCCCATCTTATTTCATTTTTTTCCCTCCTTACCCCCCATAACCTCCCACCCTGCCTCTCAAATTCCTCATATCAGAGAGATCATATGATAATTGTCTTTCTCTGATTGACTTATTTTGCTTAGCATGATACCCTCTAGTTCCAACCACGTTGTTGCAAATGGCTAGATTTCATTTCTTTTGATGACTTATAATATTCTGTTGTATATATATATATATATATATATATATATATATATATATATATACAACATCTTCTTTATCCATTCATCTATTGATGGACATCTAGGTTCTTTCCATAGTTTGGCTATTGTGGATGATGCTGCTATAAATATTTGGTTGCACAAGCCCCTTCGGATCACTATATTTGTATTTTTAGGGTGAATACCCAGTAGTGTGATTGCTGGGTTGTAGGGTAGCTCTATTTTCAACCTTTTGAGGAGCTTCCATACTGTTTTCCGGAGTGGCTGCACCAACTTGCATTCCCATCAACAGTGTAGGAGGGTTCCCCTTTCTCTGCATCTTTGCCAACATCTGTCATTTCCTGGCTTGTTAATTTTAACCATTCTGACTTGTGTGAGGTGATATCTCACTGTGGTTTTCATTTGTATTTCCCTGATGCCGAGTGATGTTGAATACGTTTTCATGTGTCTGTTGGCCATTTGGATGTTTTCTTCGCAGAAATGTCTGTTCATGTCCTCTGCCCATTTCTTGGTTGAATTATTTGTTCTTTGGGTGTTGAGTTTGCTAAGTTCTTTAATATTTTGGATACTAGCCCTTTATCTGATATGTCATTTGTGAATCTGTTCTTCCATTCTGTCGGTTGTCTTTGGTTTTATTGACTGTTTCCTTTGCTGTGCAAAAGCTTTTTATCTAATAGTTCATTTTTGCCCTTGCTTCCCTCGGTTTTGGTGATGTTTCTAGGAAAAAGTTGCTGTGGTTGAGGTCAAAGAGATTGCTGCCTGTGTTCTTCTCAAGGATTTTGATGGATTCCTTTGTGACATTGAGGTCTTTCATCCATTTTGAGTCTATTTTTGTGTGTGGTGTAAAGAAATTGTCCAGTTTCATTCTTCTGCATGTGGCTGTCCAATTTTCCCAGCACCATTTGAAGAGACTCTTTTTTTCCATTGGACATTCTTTTTTGCTTTGTCAAAGATTAGTTGACCCTAGATATAAGGGTCCATTTTTGGGCTCTCTATTTTGTTCCATTGACCTATGTGTCTGTTTTTGTGCCAGTACCATACTGTCTTGATGATGACAGCTTGAAGTCTGGAATTGTGATGCCGCCAACTTTGACTTTCTTTTTCAACATTCTTCTGGCTATCGAGGGCCTTTTCTGGTTCCATACAAGTTTTAGGATTATTTTTTCTTTTCTTTGAAAAAAGTTGATGGTATTTTGATAGGGATTGCATTAAATGTGTAGATTGCTCTAGGTAGCATAGACATTTTCACAATATTTGTTCTTCCAGTGTATGAGCATGGGATATTTTTCCATTTCTTTGTGTCCTCTTCAATTTCTTTCATGAGTGCTTTATAGTTATCTGAGTACAGATTCTTTGCCTCTTTGGTTAGATTTATTCCTAGTATCTTATGGTTTTGATTGCAGTTGTAAATGGAATCAACTCCTTAATTTCTTCTTTTTCTGTCTTGTTGTTGGTGTATAGAAATGCAACTGATTTCTGTGCATTGATTTTATATCCTGACACTTTCCTGAATTCCTGTTTGAGTCCTAGCAGTTTTGGAGTGGAGTCTTTTGGGCTTTCCATATAAAATATCATAACATCTGCAAAGAGTGAGAGTTTTACTTCTTCTTTCCCAGTTCAGATACCTTTTATTTATTTTCATTGTCTGATTGCTGAGGCTAGGACTTTTAGTACTATGTTGAATAGCAGTGGTGATAGTGGACATCCCTTCCGTATTCCTGACCTTAGTGGAAAAGCTCTCAGTTTTTCCCCATTCAGAATGATATTTGTTGTGGGTTTTTCATGGATGACTTTGATGATAGGAGGAATGTGCCCTTTATCCCTACATTTTGAAGAGTTTTGATCAAGAAAGAATGCTGTACTTTGTCAAATGCTTTTTCAGCATCTATTGAGAGTATCATATGGCTCTTCTTTCGTTTATTAATGTATTGTATCACATTGATTGGTTTGTGGATGTTGAACCAACCTTGCAGCCCAAGAATAAATCCCATTTGGTTGTGGTGAATAATCCTTTTAATGTACTGTTGGATCCTATTGGCTAATATTTTGGTGAGAATTTTTGCATCTGTGTTCATCAAGGATATTGGTCTGTAATTCTCCTTTTTGATGGGGGTATTTATCTTGTTTTGGGATCAAGGTAATGCTGGCCTCATAAAATGTGTATGGAAGTTTTCCTTCCATTTCTATTTTTTGGAATAGTTTCAGGAGAATAGGTATTAATTCTTTAAATGTTTGGTAGAATTTCCCCTGGGAAGCCATCTGGCCCTGGGCTCATGTTTTTTGGGAGATTTTTGATGACTGCATCAATCTTCCTACTGGTTACTGGTCTGTTTAGGTTTTCTATTTCTTCCTGGTTCAGTTTTGGTAGTTTATATGTCTCTAGGAATGCATCCATTTCTTCCAGATTGTCAAATTTGCTGGTGTATAGTTTCTCATAATATTTTCTTATAATTGTTTGTATTTCTTTGGTGTTGGTTGTGATCTCTCCCTTTTCATTCATGATTTAATTTATTTGGGTCATTTCTCTTTTCTTTTTGGTAAGTCTGGCCAGGGTTTTATCAATCTTATTAATTCTTTCAAAGAACCAGCTCCTAGTTTTGTTGATTTGTCCTATTGTTCTCTTGGTTCTATTTCATTGATTTCTGCTCTGATCTTTATTATTTCTCTTCCCCTGCTTGGTATAGGTTTTCTTTGCTCTTCTTTCTCCAGCTCCTTTAGGTGTGGGATTAGCTTATGTATTTGAGACCTTTCTTGTTTCTTGTGAAAGGCTTATATTGCTCTATACTTTTCTCTCAGGACCACCTTTGCTGTGTCCCACGGATTTTGAACAATTGTGTTTTCATTTTCATTTGTTTCTATGAATTTTTTAAAAATTTTCTTTAATTTCCTGGTTGACCCATTCATTCTTTAGTAGGATGCTCTTTAGCCTCAATGTATTTGAGTTCTTTCCAACTTTCCTCTTGTGATTGAGTTCTAGTTTCAGAGCATTATGGTCTGAAAATATGTAGGGAATGATCCCAATCTTTTAGTACCAGTTGAGACCTGATTTGTGACCCAGGATGTGATATATTCTGGAGAATGTTCCATGTGCACTAGAGAAGAATGTGTATTCTGTTGTTTTGGGATGGAATGTTCTGAATATATTTGTAATGTCTGTCTGGTCCAGTATGTCATTTAAAGCCTTTATTTCCTTGTTGATCTTTTGCTTGGATGATCTGTGCATTTTAGTGAGGGGGATGTTAACATCTCCTACTATTATTGCATTATTGTCGATGTGTTTCTTTGATTTTGTTATTAATTGGTTTATGTAGTTGGCTGCTCCCATGTTAGGGGTGTAGATATTGACAATTGTTAGATCTTCTTGTTGGACAGACCCTTTAAGTATGATATAGCATCCTTTCTCATCTCTTATTATTATCTTTGGCTTAAAATCTAATTTATCTGTTATAAGGATTGCCACCCCAGCTTTGTTTCGATGTCCATTAGCATGGTAAATTGTTTTCCACCCCCTCACTTTAAATCTGGAAGTGTCTTTGGGTCTAAAATGAGTTTCTTGCAGACAGCATATTGATGGGTCTAGATTTTTTATCCATTCCGATACCTTGTGTCTTTTGATTGAGGCATTTAGCCCATTTACGTTCAAGGTAACTATTGAAAGATATGAATATAATACCCTTGTATTGCCTGTATTGCCTTGTATTGTCTATTACTTTTAGGCACTCTCTTTGCTTAGAGGTCCCCTTTTATATTTCCTGTAGGGCTGGCTTGGTGTTTGCAAATTCTTTTAATTTTTGTTTTTCCTGGAAGCTTTTTATCTCTCTTTCTATTTTCAGTGACAGCCTAGCTGGATATAGTATCCTTGGCTGCTTATTTCTCTCGTTTAGTGCTCTGAATATATCATGCCAGTCCTTTCTGGCCTACCAGTTCTCTGTGGATAGGTCTGTTGCTAAAATATTATTTCTACTGTTTATGTTATGGACCTCTTGTCCCTAGCTGCTTTCAGGATTTTCTTATTGTCACTGAGACTTCTAAGATTTTCCTATTAGATGACGGGGTGTGGACCTATTTTTATTGATTTTGAGGGATTTCTCTGTGCTTCCTGGATTTTGATGCTTGTTCCCTTCACCAAATTAGGGAGTTCTTTGCTATAATTTGCTCCAATATATATTCTGCCCCTCTCTCTCTTTCTTACTTCTTCTGGAATCCCAATTATTCTAATATTGTTTCATCTTATGGTATCACTTATCTCTCAAATTCTCCCCTCATGGTCCAGTAGTTGTTTGTCTCTCTTTTGCTCAGCTTCTTTATTCTCTGTCATTTGGTCTTCTATACCACTAACTCTCTCTTCTGTCTCATTTATCCTAGCAATAAGAGTTTTCATTTTTTATTGCACCTCATTAATAGCTATTGATTTCAACTTGGTTAGATTTCAGTTCTTTTATTTCTCCAGAAAGGGATTCTCTGATATCTTCTGTGCTTTTTTCGAGCCCAGATAGCACCTTGATAATTGTCATTCTGAACTCTAGTTCTGACACATTATTAACATCTGTATTGATTAGGTCCCTAGCCATCAGTACTGCCTCTTATTCTTTTTTTTTTTCTTTTTTTTGTGGTGAGTTTTTCCACCTTGTCATTTTATCCAGGTAAGAATAGATGAATAAGAGAACAAAATACTAAAATGTAGTAACAACCCCAGAAAAATATACACTAACCAAATCAGAATAGACCTGAAAAAAAAGTGGGGAAATATTATATATTTATATTATATTATATATAAAATTTATATATAATTATATATATGATTGTATAATAGATTATATAAATTATATAATTATATATAAATATTATATATATAATATATATTATATATATATATGTATATATATACCAGTATATATACTGGTGAATAAAATATATACCAGTATATACCAGTATATATACTGGTGAATAAAACAGAGTGACACATCTGATTTTGGGTGTGTTTTGGTCTGTTAGAAGAAACTACATCTTAAAATTTCAAGGAAAGAAAAATTTATATATATATATATATATATATATATATATATATATATATGGGTAAACACAATGAAGGGATGGAATATGACTGTAAAGATGAAAATTAAAAGGATTCTAAAAAAGGAACTGATACAATAAGAAGTTGGTTGATAAAAGGAAAAAAAGGAGGAAAGAATGTGATCAGGCTGGAGATTAGAACAAATCTATGTGTTAGTCTAGGGTATATTTTAATCTATTAGAAGAAATTGTATCTCAAAATTTTAAGGAAAAAAAAAAACCCTGTATGTATTTAAGAAATAAGGTTAAATAGAATGAAGGGATAAAATATGACTATAACATTGAAAATTTAAAAAAAATTAAAAATCTTTTTTAAAAGAGTTAAAAAATGTTAGAATAGGAAAGAGGAAAAATTCAAAAAATAGAAGAAAAAATAAAATTAAAAAAATTTAACTTTGAAAGACTATAGGATCATGGGGAAAAAAAGCCATGAATTTCATGTGTTGCTTTCCTCTAGCTCTGGAGTTCTGCCATTCTCATTGGTTGGTTAACTTGGTCTTGGCTGGATATTCTTGCTGATCTTCTGGGGGAGTGGCCTGTTGTAGTGATTCTCAAATGTCTTTGCCAGAGGCGGAATTGCACTGCCCTTGCCAAGACTCAGGCTAAGCAATCTGCTAAGTTTTGCTCTCGGTAGCTTTTGTTCCCTGAATGTTTTCCATAGAGCTCTGGAGGACAGGAATGAAAATGGTGGCCTCCCAATCACTGGCCCTGTAGGAGCTGAGAACTCAGGGTCCCACTCCTCAGTGTGCCCTCAGAGAAAAGCAGTCAATCCCTCCCATATCCCAGGTCTCCGGCTGTACTCTGCTTACATGGCCTGTGACTGAGCATTCTATCTCTGGCCCACAGTCCTGTTTGGAGTTTCCAAACCCAGCAGATTCCTGCCACACACTCCTGTACTACTCCTCCCGTAGGAGGAAAGAGGTGGTTCTCCCCAGATCTGTTGCTCGTGGGGTCCCTGCTCGAAAAGCAGTGGTCCAACTGTGCCTTGGATCACATTTTAAGGTAATCCTGAGCTGGGAGCCCACTACTTGGCTCCGTCTCTGCAGTCAGCTTCCCTGCTCTGATGCCTGGGAGCTCTGCCACACTCAGGCACCCCTGGTCTTTTGTGTCCCTGTGGGTCCTGAGACCACACTGTCCCCACCAGTGCTCCACCCCCCCCTGCTTAGCCTCTGGAGTGATGTCCCTCAGTGGAGCAGTTTTCTAGAAGTTCTGATTTTCTACTGCACTGCTTTTTCACTTGCCAGCAGCTGGCCCCTCCCCCTGTGGTCTATCTTTTCATGCACATCCTACCTTCTGGAAAGTGGTCGATTTTCGGTTCCTAGAATTGCTGCTCTTCTTCTCTTCTATCTCTTGTTGAGTTTGTAGGTGTTTAGAATGGTTTGATAACTATCTAGCTGAACTCCTGTGACCTGATGATATTTTGGTCTGCTACTCCTCTGCCATCTTGTTCCTTCCTCTATCACTGAAAATTTTCTTGATTGGAAAAAGGTTTATAGATAAATATTATTTCTTTGTAAATGAAACAGTTGCCTTTGTAATAAGTCTTGGGGTGAGAGATATCCAAGCATGTACTGAATTCACAAGGTAATTTCAGATTTCATTGAGTTGACATTTATTGAATTTATTTTAATGTATGTTGTAAATTTTGGCATAGATAGAATTTTCGGTATAATCCACAATGTGTGGACTCATAAGCAAAGCAAGAATGCATGTACCCCTCTTGCTAAGTATACTTTATTTTCTTAAACATCCCATAATATTATCTTTTTTATCATAATACTATCTTGAAAGAGAGAACTATTTCCCTAAAAAGATTATAAAATCTATTCCATTGTGATATAGAGAGCTAGTGTTCACCATGTGTTCTGTTTCTTTTCACTTCCTAGTCTCCTTTGCCATTATGTTTGGGACTTGTGACTAATTCTGGTCAGTGGACAATTAAGTAGAGGAGAAACATGTTTCTTTTGAGCTAGAGCAAACTGGGAGACCCCACATTGCAGAGGATGCAGGCCTTGGATGGTAGCTTGGTTTCTGGGATATTGTGTGCAGGAGAGCATTCTTTAGACTAGCGCTGGATGTGGAACTTGACCAAGAGATAAACTTCATGATTTGAGGATTAACTAGCTACCCCATATAACCTAGCCTATCCTAAATCATACAAAGGTTAAATAGTAAGTACCAGGTGTTAGGTACTCTTGCAACTGTATCGAAAGAAATGAAATATGAATTCCTTTCTCCTTCTCCAGTGGTTTTCTGTGCTGTGGAGAATACCTAGCTTTTTGTTGACTGCCAGTTGAGATGTCCTGCTTTCAACTTGAAGTCCTGGTCCTGAGTGTTTTCTGAACTGAGACTGAAGATGACCAAACCCTTTAGCACTGTATCTTTCCTGGGTGGCAGAGTCTTGGCTAATGATGGTCTCATGAGTAGAACTGGGTTTGCCTGGGTGGCTCAGTTGGTTAAGCATCTTCCTTCAGACCAGGTCATGATCCCAGGGTCTGGGGATTGATCCCCTCAATTGGCTCCCTTGCTCAGCCAGGAGTCTGCTTCTCCCTCTCCCTCTGCCTGCTGCTCCCCCTGCTTGTGCTCTCTCTCTTTGTCAAATAAATAAATAAATAAATAAATAAATAAAATCTTAAAAAAAGTGAAGAGTAGAATTGGTGCTAAGATCCTGCTTCTCCCCTTTCTACCCCACCTGCACCCTTTGAGTGCTTTCTACAAAATGTCTCAAAATTTTGCCCAACTTTCTAGTCTTATCCCAACGTCCCCTTCAAATCTAGGTCTTATCCCAACTCTTCCAAACTGATTTACTTGGATTTGCTGGACATGTCTATCTTCCTCTGGATCTTTTATTGATATCAGATGAGATTGGATACCTTCAGGTTGGTAGGGTTGCAGACTCTTTTAGTCATATCATTGTTTCTGTATAAAAGTCTTCCTTCCTTTTCATTCTACTTAGTCTTCAGGGTGAAGCCCAAAGTTTCACTTTGTTTTGAAACCTCTGAGCTGCATTAAACTTTCTATAGATTCACAATCCTTATTTTTATTTCTAAAATCCAAAAAGCTCTGAAAACTGAAAACTTTTAAATAACTCTTTTGGCAACAAAATCTAGATGGGTCTGAAGAAATTTGGAGCCAAGTCTTGAACTGACTTGACTTTATTTACCTGTAGTTTTTATTTCACACACACACACACACGCGCGCGCACGCACACACACACACACACACACACACACACACATATATATAATCATATTCTGTTTGATTTTGATGAGCTATCCTAGACCTTTTGGGAGCTATTATATAATTTATTGGGTTACCTGTGTAAAATCTGAAACATTTTGAGTTCAGAAACTCATCTGTCTCTAGGGGTTTTTGTCAAGAGATTGTGGATATGTTACTATCCTTATGGAGAAACCACTGGTTATTTCCATTTTCAAATTTTATGATCTATTTGAATGTGCTTTAATAAAAATAACTTCTAGCATAGGCTGGGATTTTTTTTTAAGATTTTATTTATTTGACAGACAGAGATCACAAGTAGGCAGAGAGGCAGGTAGAAAGAGAAGCAGGCTCCCCACTGAGCAGAGAGCCCAACTTGGGGCTCGATCCCAGGACCCTGGGACCATGACCCGAGCTGAAAGCAGAGGCTTTAACCCACTGAGCCACCCAGGTGCCCCAGCTGGGATTTTTGATAACAAAAATATCCTTTTTTAGTTTTTTTTTGGGGGGGGGACAAATTTCCAAAAATGATAAATTCAGTTGCACAAAACTGTGTCATCTTTATTTTCTGTAAACTTAGTTTTTACCTCAAGCTCCTCATCTGCAGAGAACATCAGGTGAATTCAGTTACATTAGTGATTACTCGGTCGTTTAAAGCTTAAGGGAAATAGGCCTGAAATTCCTGCTCCAGTCACAGGCTTCACGCATTTGACTACTCTCCGTGCTTCTCTTATTGGCACATGGAGCTTTTGGATATTTCTCTGTGGCCTTTAGGGACCCATAGTCTTGAGTCCCTCTCTGCCTTCACTATTTTAACCCTGCTCTTGTCAGAACATATGTGGGATAAGTGTACTGAAGTCTGCACAAAGTTTGTTGTCTTCTTGATTTATGCATGTGAAACGAGACCCCAGACCTAGTGGACTGATTATTCTTCCCTCCTTACTCTTGAAGGGTAGGAATGGAGTCAAGCAGTTGAAATGACCACATCTTTTCTGATTCTAGTAAGGTTATTAATCAAATTTATTTCCCTTTTCAGGTGACTAGGCAAGAATTTTTCCAAACTTATCGGTTCTTTAAAAAAAGATTTTATTTATTTGTCAGAGAGAGATAGAGAGAGCAAGCATAAGCAGGGGGAGTGGCAGGCAGAGGGAGAAGCAGGCTCCCCCCTGAGAAAAGAGCCCATTGTGAGACTCCATCCTAGGACCCCGGGATCATGACCTGAGCCAAAGTCCGATGCTTAACCCAACTGAGCCACCCAGGCATCCCTAAACCTACCGGTTTTTGATATTTAAAAAGCCACATCTCACCGAGCTATTGTATATGACATGGATTTACAAAAGTATACACTGAGGCTAAAAATACATATAACTAGATAAAAGGTGACTAGAATTCTTTGGGTCTGGCTGTGATTTGGCTCGGACTTGTGGGTGAAGGTAGGTGGGAGGTGGGGTGGGTGGTGGGCACCTAGTCAATGTGTGAGAAGTTCATTCTACTGCATGTATACTCCTATTTAGCATCACTCAAATTCCAGACTGAAAAAGCTGCCTCCAGTGCGAAGGTAGAAGTTTGATTTATCCTTGGGTAAGTGGTTTTCTGAGTGGTTTCAGGAAGTGGCAGAGGAGGCTGTTGAGAGAGAATTCTCACCCACCTGCTTCATGTCAGCCTTATCACATCCATATTTAGTTCAGCCTTTTAAATCTTTTACATATTGTGAATCTATGTGGGATTTAAGTAGAATGCTTTTAGTGAAAATAGTTTGAAAAATCCTTGTATCTAAATAGGATTATACAAAAGGTTTTTCAAACAGCCAGTTCTAGTGAGTAATGTTTCACATGTAATCAAACACTGCTTAACCAGAACCAGCTTCCACTCTTAGCTGTGAATGAACAATTCAATAGTCTTCTAAATCAGTGATAGACTCTCCCAAGTACTCATATCTGTGCCTGTTTGTTTCAGGCTCTGGGAAGTTGAGTTCAAGAGACCTGTAATCCATTTCCTTTCAGTCCTTGCTGCCCACATAACCCCACAGAACTGTGGCTACTTGCTTATAGGGCTTTATCATTTTTACTGCTCTTTTCCTCTTGAGAGACACAGAGAGAATTAGACAAACAAACAAAAAAAGCCTTTCCCATGCTCAGTTGAGTATTCCCATTCCTGCTGACTGAGAACAGATGTGATACATCTGGATGTTTTGGCCAGTTACAGTGTAACTACTCATACCTTGGCTCACACACCCCACATTTGTCACCTGGAAACTTGTGCTAGCCTCCAAAGTGGCCCCTTTCCTTTACTGCTCCTTGATCTTGCTCACTTCTAAAATGTCACTCAAGCGTTCTTTTTCTAAAATGTACATCTAATCATCTCGCTCCTAAAAATGGAAAGATTTAAAAAGATTTTGTATTTTGCATTTTTTAAAAGATTTTATTTGCAAGCATGCGAAAGAGAGAATGAACAAGTGAGGGGGAGGGAGAAGCAGACTCCCCGCTGAGCAGGAAGCACAATGCTCAGGATCATAACCTGAGGACCCCAGGATCATAACCTGAGCGGAAAGCAGATGCTTAACAGACTGAGCCACCCAGGTGCCCTGGCTTTGCATTTTTAGAAGATATTCAAATTCTTGGCCTTGGATCACAAGATCTTTAATGATTTCCAGCAGAATGTGGTGATTAACAATTATTCTGTGTCTCATGTGCCAGTCAGTATGATAGATTCCTCACCATCATTTCAACTTTACAACAACTCTGGGAGGTAGTGGTTTTAGCTTCACTCTAAAATGAGAAAAGCAGAGCTTAGAGAGATGACTTTTCCAACAGTTAAAGAATAACATAATTCCTTCTATCACTGGTCCTTCCTATGTACCCTTATGTACTCCAAACACTGCAGGCTTCCCTGAGACCAGCACTGAAATATTCACTGTCACCTGTCAGGCCTCTTTTCCTTCCTCATGCCAGGTCCCCGGCCTGTACTATGAAGAAATTTCATTCCCTGAGCAATCATGAATTAAGCCTCAAGATCCAGACCACCAGTTCCTATCTCTGTTTCACTGTTTTGTCCCTCGAGGCACAATTAGATATACCTTTCCTCGTGAACCAGGAGCCCTCTATGGACAAGTCACATGGCTAGATGGTGAATCCTATGTATGAAAAGGGTCCTGTTCCTCATGCCTCACTCAGGGACTTTTAATTTCATCAGAAGGTAGTCATTTCAGGCAACTGAGGAAGAATAGAATATAGAGGAACTTTAGCTTGCTGTGGTATTCCCACTGTAGACCATCTAATATTTGCTGATACTGTCCTTCTGTATTTTATCGCTTTTAGTTAATTAATTAATTAATTAAAAGCTTTTCTTTGAGTGAGAGAGCATGAGCATGAACAGGAGGAGGGGCAGAGGGAGAAGGAGAAGCAGGTTCCCAACTGAGCAGGGAGTCCAATTCAAGGCTTGATCTAAGGAATCTAAGACCTGAGTCTAAGGCAGATGTTTAACTGATTGAGCCAACTGGTGCCCCTATTTTTAATTTTTTTTAATTAATAAAAAAAATTAAAATTTTCTTTCTTAAAAAAAGTATTTTTACTCTATTGACATCAATGTGCTTGCACAGGAAGTAGTTGATGTTTATATATTCAGACATCCAAAGGAGATGTTTATTTTCTAGCTGTGTTTTTTTAATGAAAAAATTTTAATTTGTGGTAAAATAAAAACACAAGATTTACTATCTTTATTTTTAAGTATACAGTTCAGTAGTGTTAAGCACTTTCACATTGTGCAATCTTCAGAACTTTTATGTCTTACGAAACCGAAACTCTCTATCCCTTAAATAACTCCCAATTCCCTGTCACCCATGCTGGGGTCTGATGATCACTATTCTACTTTCAGTTTCTATGAGTTTGACTACTCTAGGTACTTCACATAATGGAATCCTACAGTGTATTCGTCTTTCTGTGCCTGACATAGTTCACTTAGCATTATGTCCTCAAGGTTTATTCATGTTACAGCATATGTCAAAGTTTCCTTCCCTTTCAATGCCGTATAATATACTCCATTGTTTGTGTATGCCACATTTAGTTTATTCACTCATCTGATAATGGACAGTTGAATTTCTTCTACCTTTTGGCTACTGTGAAAAATACGGCTATCAACATGGGAGTACAAATGTCTCTTTGTGATCGTACTTTCAGTTCTTTTGGGTATATACCATGAAATGGAACTTCTGGATTATATAGTAATTCTATTTCAGTTTTTTTGAGGAACTGCCATACTGTTTTCATAGTGGCTACACCATTTTACATTCTTACTAGCAGTGCACCAGGGTTCCAATTACTCCACATCCTCTCCAACAGTTGTCATTTTCTGGTTTTGTCTGTTTTTTTTTTTTTTTTTTTTTTTTAATATATAGTAGTCATCCTAATGGGTGTGCTATGTGTGGTTTTGAATCAAGAGAAACTCTCTCTAAAAGATTAGGTACTTTGTACTATGGGCCTCTCTGACTCAAGAGTTACATATAATACAAGATTGACAATTATTATCCTCTGCTATTTTTATGAATAAAACCAATGTTCATTAAAAAAGGCATAGTTGAGTAAACAAAGAAAAGCTAAAATCTTTGTCCAAGCTAGTAGTGTTTGTGTGAAACCAGACAGTTTGGCCACAAAAACACAGCCCATAAACTAACACCCTCCTGAAAGTATCTTCCCCTAGGAGCAGTCTGTGTCTAGCAGGAACTAAGCCCTTGCTAGGATGATAGCTTTGGGACTCTGATAAAGTATTAGCTGTTGTCAAACTCCCTAGCTAAGCCAAGAGTTTCTGGGGGACAGGGCTTGTTCATGTGAATTTGTATCCCCTTAGTGCCTGACATTGTGTAAGACCTGTACTAATTCATAAAAAAAATTATATGTTTGGTGTCTACCATATGCCAATTGGCCATTTTGAGAGTTAGGGGTGATATGGTGGTGAACGAAATAGACAAAATCTCTGCCCTCATGGACCCTCATATAGAGTATATAGTGTTGGGGACTACCTATAAATACATGGTATGTGTATATATATGTATATATATATACACATACGTACATATACAATCTATATATTGTTCTCCAATATATATATCTGTATTTCCACAGATTGAATGCCATGGATTGAATATATATATATATATATATATATATATATATATATATATATATAAATGCCATGGAAAAAATTAAGCAGGAGGGGAAACTGGGTGACTCGGTTAAGAATCTGCCTTTGGGGGCACCTGGGTGGCTCAGTGGATTAAAGCCTTTGCCTTCGGTTCAGGTCATGATCCCAGGGTCCTGGGATCAAGCCCCATATCTGGCTCTCTGCTCAGCGAGGAGCCTGCTTCCCTTCCTCTCTCCTCCTGCCTCTCTCCCTACTTGTGATCCTTGTCTATCAAAAAAAAAAAAAAAAAAAAAAAGAGTCTGCCTTTGGCTCAGGTCATGGTCCTGGGGTTCTGGGATCGAGTCTCATATCAGGCTCCCTGTTCAGTGTGGAGTCTGCTTCTTCCTCTCCCTCTGCCACTGCTCATGCTTGCTTCCATTTCTCAAATAAAAAATATTAAACAACAATGACAAAGTAGGAAACAGGACTAGTAAGTGGCAAGATGGGGGTAGGTACAGTTTTAAACTGGGTTCAAGAAAGGCTCACCAAGACATGGCATTTGGCTATATACTCAAAGGAAAAAAGGGAGTGAGGTATGTTGATTGCTTTCTAGGGGAATTGTATTCTAGGTAGACAGTACAAGGGCAGAAAGCCTGAGATGAGAGCGTGTTTGATTGTTGTAAAGAGCAAGAAGTGAGTCAGAGCAGAGTGAGTCAGAGGTAGAAGGAGAAGGAGTCAGATACCTAACAGGGAACCAGACTACACAGGTCTGGCTGCCATTAAGAGAACTTTGGATTGGGAAGGGTTTGGTAGGAAAAAGGTTGGGTTTTGAGCAGAAGAGAGACAAGATCTGACCTACATTTACATGGATGGCTCTGGCTACTGTGTTGAGAATAGAATGGGGGTCAAGGGTAGAAGTAAACCCTCAAAAGGTATTTATTGGTTGATGGAAATAGAGTTTGTGTGTTTGGACTTGGGTGTTCTATGAAGGGAAGGCAGGATTGACAGCTTCACAAAATGGACCACACAAAGTCAAAAGATGTCAGGCCTCAGCAAACTGTTTATGGATGACCCAGGTAAGGGGGCACGAGTCAGAGAGTGCAACATGATGTCTGTAAGAATGGCCTGGCACCTTCAGGGTGGTGCCTGTTGTCTGCTTTGGGGTTTAGGCAGTCAATCTATGGCAGGTTCTATGATCTGAGCAATATGTTGTGGTTAGCAAAGGGACAATTGCCCACAGAGGAGCTCTATTTCTGAGTGGATGGGTCAGACCCACCTGTGATGAATTTCTGCAGACCTTAGGTCTGAGAAAATTTGAGCAAAATGTCAATGGGTTTTCAGTGGTGGCCACGGGTGGCAGACCACAGCTGGGTAGTTCCCACCAGAGAAATTCTTTATTCCTTCATTAGTGTTAATGAAACTCATGCTGGTGAAGGGAAATCACGTGATGAGACCACAGCTATTTCACTGAAAGTGCTACTCACTTGAGCTGCAAAGCTGTCTGTAACCTTTAATTTTGGGCCTATGCCTCAAGGAAATAAACCCCAAAGCAACCGTCAGAAAGGTAACTTGCACGGGCATCTTTTGAATTTAAAAGGGCATTTAACTGAGGGTTTTCCAAATGTTTGAGAAGAAAATACTAGTTAAACAAATAGTCAAACATGGTATTTTAAGGAGGTAGAAAGCTACAAAGAAGTAAAAGCTCTGTTTAGGTAAACAATGCACAAAACAAAATAGAATATTTGTACAGTTGTACCTGTACCCATCAACAAATGGATTTAGAGAAATGGAAACAGAGTTGGTGAATGAATTTAGAGAAATAAAAGGTGATTTTTAAGCTCATTGGGTTCTTTTATGGAAAGTGATCAGATTATAAGCATAAGTATAAAAAAATAAAGTCTCCAGAAGCAACTGGGGATAGACCTTGGATGTGCAGAATAAAGCTACTTGCCTTTTATCCTCTTATATTATTTAGATGTTTATTGCCATTCAATCCCATTCAGTCCTGTCTTCATCGTTAAATATGGCCCATTCACTGTGTGCTGAGAAGACCAGGAAGAAGCAGATGAAGGTGAGGGCCATTGATTGTTAGTCTTGAAAGCCCACTAAAGTAGGTGGGAAATTTCTGGGTAGTCTGTGTACTTGGTCACTGATGAGTTGCTTGGGTCCAAAGACCATTTACAGCTTGGACTACTACTTGACTTTTATTTATATTACAGCAGTTGAAAGTAGTAGCAAATTTTATTAGCAAAGTTCCTCTTTTGAGTAGAAGACTGTTATTTATATATTATAAAAATACATGCTTTTGTTCTCTAAGGCATTCCATAAACTTGTTTGGAAAATGTTTCCTGTAATTTTAAAAATATAGACAACCAGGGATGTCAGGATTTGTAGTTAATTTTACTTTCTTCTTTAAATTTTCCTGTACCATTAAAATTTTTAAAATCAATGAATATATTATTTTCCTTACAGAAGGTAAATTTGTTCTATTTGAAAGGAAAAAAGAGTACCTATTATTAGTTTTATTTTCCTTAAACTGGTCCTTATAAAGATTACTAAATCGACTACACAACATTAAAAGTCTCTATGTGACAAACTGCTTCAACCCCCACCATAAGCAATATTTAAAGACAGGTGACAAAGTGATAGGTACCATCAGTTGGTATCTCTAATACACAGAGATATTTTATACATTACTAAGAAATGATGAGAAAAGTTCCAGAACTATAAGTATACAATTTGAGTGGCAATAGAATGGCAATAGCATGAAAAAAGTTAACCTTATTTATGGTTAAATACATATAAATTAGAAGACAAGCTATTGGTTTTTGTCTATTAATGTAGGAAAGATTAATTGCTAATATTTATTATTTGTTACAGTCAGAGACTGTTAGGCATTCTCATACACACTAACAAGAATTAAAATTGGTACAAATTGAGAACAATATCTACTAAAGTTTTAAATGCAAATATCCTTTGACCCACAGATTATACTTTTGATCAATTTCCTAGGGAGGTAACTGTAAAGTTTTATACAGGCTTAATGGTTAGATTGCTTGTTGTAGAACTGTTACATTTTACACAAGTAGAAAGGTATTGAGAATTACACAATTGAATACCACAGCTCCAGATCTGAGGGAGAAGAGAACACGGGGGTGTGGGGAGATCTTGAACAAACACTCTAAGCCCAAAGAGTGTTGCTGTTCCTGCTCAGTGGGTTGCCTGCAGGACTGGGCTCAGCATTGCCAGACCTTCTACTTTTTCAAGATAGGGTCCAAATTTGGATTTTTACATAACATTTTCCATATTTTAAAATGTGAGCCATTTAGTCAAAAGTTAAAAAAAAAACTATATAGACTAACATGGTTTGGATATCTAGACTTGGGCCAATCTGTTTCAACCCTTGATGTATATCTACCTACTTATACATTTTTACTTCTAATATTTGTGTAATGTACAGAAAGGTAAAAATAACATGTCATGTTTAAAAAGTAATTTCAAAAAACCCCCAATCATGTTACTATTACCCTCCTTGAGAAAGTCCATTACTGAAATCTGTGCGCTCTACTGCAATCACATTTGACTCACTTCGCTTCAGAGAAAGTCACAACTTTGAATTTAGTTTTAATTCCTGTTTTTTTAAAATATATATTTAGCACCTATTTTTACAAACATTATATTGCTTTTTTTTCCTCTTTTGCCTGAAAAGCTCTTATCTCAGTCCATTCCTGCCTTGGCCCTGTGCAAAGCAAGCCCTGCTCTCTGGAGCCCCCAGGGAGGCAGAGGGGGAGAGAGGATGTCCAGATGCTAACCTGCTGCCTTGGGGTGGCTCATAAGCCAAGTTGTCCTCCTCCATTTCTGGCCCTGGGAACACCTGCTTCAAAGCTCTTAATATGAAAACTGAGATCAAAGCTACAACTCCCTGTCATTTTTTTTTTCCACCTGCCATTTGGACTCTGATTTTCCTTAGGTAAAATGTTTATTTTTGAAAAATAAACCCACTTCTGTTTAGTGCTATTCACATCCATTTTGGTCTTGATTATTTGGCTTGTTAGTTTCTGAGGACTATTTCCTTGCCTTGCCTACCTCCCTGCCCATGATAGTGTTTGGACAGGAGACCTGGTGTGGAGTGCTCATTGACCTGGGCATCTACTGAAGGTGCTCCCCTCTTCTGGGCAGCTCCTTGACAAGCTGGCTGGATATGTGACTGACACATTGGTGGTGCTTCATAAATGACTGCTGAGCAGATGGAAGGATGTTTATTGTTTGGGCCTATCTACAAATGTACAGTTCTGCCAACCTGCTTAAATTGGTGCATTAACTATGTTCACAGAGGTATAAAAATAATAATATTTATAGTAATATTCCATGCAAGTGAGCATATACTCTGTACTAATCTCTTTTAATGCTCATGACAACCTTGTAAAGGAGGTACTACATTAATCCCATTTTGCAGATGAGGAAATAGAGGCACAGAGAGGTAAAGCAATTGTATAAGGTCACAGAGCAGGCTGGATGCAGAGATGGGATGCAAACTCAGTTCCTTTTGACTCCCCAGCCTGAACCTGTGACCACTGTGAGATGCAGTCTTCTTTCAGATCATTTGAATCCCCTTGGAATTAAAGGAACAGGCAGGAGTTCTACTCCTACCCCCACTCAGCCCCCAGGAGTAGCTTTCTTGGCTTCTCCAGTCAGAGACTCTTCTTCCTCTGAAACTCCTGCCTGGGGCACTTACTTGCCTCAAGTCTCTTCCTGGTACGTTTCATGGATACCCATCTGGTTTCTCCTCTGCATTTTCAGTATTGCAAAGCAGAGGCCAATGCTTTTAACTTTGGGAACATCAGTCATGCCCAGCAAAATGCTTCCCACTAGCAAGCCTGATACAGGTTATTTCCTCCTTCCCCACCACTTGCCCCTTTTTCAGTGTTAGCTGCCATAGTACATTCAGTATATTACTAACTTATTGCCATGTCACAAACCACCCCCAAACTTAGTGTCTTATAATCATAGCCATTTTATTAGCTCATGATTTTGTGGTCAGCACTTTGGGCTGGTATCCCCTGGAGTTATTTTGCTGTTGGACGTATCTCGTATCTGAACCAGGCCTGTGTGCTCGGAGATGGTCTTGCTCAGGATTGGAGCAGACTATCAGCTGGGTAGGCTCAGGGGACTCAGCAGAAACCACTCTTCTCCATGGTCTTTCCTCCTCCAGTAGACTAGACTGGACTTCTTCAGTCAGCAGTCTCGGGGCTGTGTTCTAAAGGAGCAAAAGCAAAAGCATTTAATTCTTCCCCATTTTATTGGATATGGAAAGTCAAGAACAGTCCGCATTCAGTGAGTGAGAAACTGTTCTACTTCTTATTTTTTAAAAACTTTCA
Source organism: Enhydra lutris kenyoni (assembly GCF_002288905.1). Classification (NCBI taxonomy): domain Eukaryota; kingdom Metazoa; phylum Chordata; class Mammalia; order Carnivora; family Mustelidae; genus Enhydra; species Enhydra lutris. The sequence continues at coordinate 64,843,947 of NW_019154086.1, read as the reverse complement.
CCCCTTTCACTTGTTTCTCACCACCTTCATTCCCTGTTCCTGGCAACTACCAATCTGCTCTCTCTAACTGTGAGCTTGGGTTTTTTTTTTTTTTTAATTCCACAAATAAGAGAGATTATACAGTATTTATCTTTGTGTGTCTAATTTACGTCAATTAGCACAATGCCCTTAAAGTCCATCCGTGTTGTCATAAATGGAAAGATTTCATTCTTTTTTATAGCTGAAAAATATTCCACTGTATATATAAACCACATTTTATTTATCTGTTCATTCATTGATGGACACTTAGGATGTTTCTACATCTTAGCTATTGTAAATAATGCTGCAATGAACATGGAGGTGCATACCTATTTTTGAGTTTGGCAGCATGAATTTACATTCCCATTAACAGTGCCCTTTTCTCCACATCCTGTTAAACATTTACATCTTGTCTTTTTGACAATAGCCATTCTAACAGGTGTGAGGTGATAGCTTATGGTAGTTGTGAGTTGCATTTCCCCGATGATTGATGGTGTTGAACATTTTTTCATATACTTGGTGGCCACTTGTAAGTCGTCTTTGGAAAAATGTCTATTCAGATCTTCTGTTCATTTTTAAATTGGATTATTTTTATGCTATTGAGTTGTATGAGTTCTTTATATATTTTGGGTATTAGCCTCTCTTCAGATACATGGTTTAAAAATATTTTCTCCCATTCAGTAAGTTGCCTTTTTGATTTTAGATGGTTTCCTTTGCTTGTAGAAGATTTTTAATTTGATGCAGTCCCCCTTGTTTAATTTTGCTTTTGTTGCTTTAGCTTTAGGTTTGAGATTAAACAATCATTGCCAAGACCAGTGTTAAGGAGTTTACCATCTATGTTTTCTTTTAGTTTTATGGTTTTAGGTCTTACATTCAAGTCTTTAATCTACTTTGAATTAATTTTTATGTGCAGTGTAGGATAATGGCCGAATTTCATTCTCTTGCATGTAGCTGTCCAGTTTTCCCACCTTTTATTGAAGGGACTGTCCTTTTCCCACTGTGTATTCTTGGATCCACAGTTATAAGTTAATTGACCATATATATGTAAGCTTATTTATGATATTTCTATCCTATTCCATTGATCTATGTGTCTGTTTTTATGTCAATACCATACTGTTTTAGTTACTGTAGCTTTGTAATATCATTTGAACTCAGGGTGTGTGATACCTTCAGCTTTGTTCCTCTTTCTCAAGATTGCTTTGGCTATTCAGGTTATTTTGTGATTCCATACAAATTTTAGGATTATCTGTTCTATTTCTGTGAAAAATGTCATTGGTATTTTGATAAGGATTGCATTGAATCTGTAGTTTTCTTTGAGCAGTATGAACATTTTAACAATATTGATTCTTCCAATCTATGAGCACAGAATATCCTTTTATTTATTTGTGTCTTCTTCAATTTCTTTTATTAATGTGTTGTAGTTTTCTGTTGACATGGTTATAGTCTGTGGTGTCACAATCTTCTAAACAGCTGTGTGAGTGTGTGTATATTTAAGTTAGTACTCTTATATCTCAATGGGAATAATTGTTTTGATGATTTCCTGAGATCTGACTTTGAAAAGGAAGGTTAGCCATATTGCTAGGAGTTGGTCCTTATGGGGGAAACTTGATGGAGATAGTCTGATCAAGCTTATGGCATAAACCCAGGAGTCCCATATTGGGTAGGTAAGTCTAGGGAACTCTAGGGAAGGCTTAGAGGGAAAAAATAAAGAGGGAGCTAATTGTGATACTTTGAATTCACCTGGATCCAAACTTGGAATCTAAGATTATTCTTAAACCCAAACTGTCTTTCCCACATTTATTACCTTTTAAACTTGAGTGATGATTCTTTTTTGGTCTAAGTACGCTGTTCTTTAAGTATTTACACAAAAATCTGCCTGCCTTAGGCAATTTTACATCTCTATTCTTTTTTTTTTTTTTTTTTAAACATTTTACTTATTTGTCAGATTGAGAGAGAAGAGAGAGCCAGAGAAAGAGAGCACGAACCACGCAGGGGGAGCAGCAGGCAGAGGGAGAGGGAGAGGGAGAAGCAGACTCCCTGCTGAGCAAGGAGCCCAATGCAGGGCTAGATCCCAGGACTCTGGGATCATGTCCTGAGCTGAAGGCAGACACTTAACAGACTGAGCCACCACGGGTCCTGATTATATCTCTATTCTTGTTGAGAAATTACTAATAGTCAAGAAAAATGTTTTGGTTGACAATGCTGTGGAATAGCTGAGAATAGCTGAGAAACATGGTACTGAGATCAGGAACAGATCTTCAAAATCAAAGGCAATGCAACTGAATTCTAAAATTTGAAATATAAGGTGATATCTCATTGTGGTTTTGATTTGTATTTCCCCGATGCCGAGTGATAAGGAGCACTTTTTCATGTGTCTGTTGGCCATCTGGATGTCTTCTTTGCAGAAATGTCTGTTCATGTCTTCTGCCCATTTCTTGATTGGATTATTTGTTCTTTGGCTGTTGAGTTTGCTAAGTTCTTTATAGATTTTGGACACTAGCCCTTTATCTGATATGTCATTTGCAAATATCTTCTCCCATTCTGTCAATTGTCTTTTGGTTTTGTTAACTGTTTCCTTTGCTGTGCAAAAGCTTTTGATCTTGATAAAATCCCAATAGTTCATTTTTGCCCTTGCTTCCCTTGCCTTTGGCGATGTTCCTAGGAAGATGTTGCTGTGGCTGAGGTAATTAACAATTCAGGAAATGACAGGTGCTGGCGAGGATGCGGAGAAAGGGGAACCCTCCTACACTGTTGGTGGGAATGCAAGCTGGTGCAACCACTCTGGAAAACAGCATGGAGGTTCCTCAAAATGTTGAAAATAGAACTACGCTATGACCCAGCAATTGCACTGCTGGGTATTTACCCTGAAGATAAAAACGTAGTGATCCGAAGGGGCACGTGCACCCGAATGTTTATAGCAGCAATGTCTACAATAGCCAAACTATGGAAAGAACCTAGATGTCCATCAACAGACGAATGCATAAAGAAGATGTGGTATATATACACAATGGAATACTATGCAGCCATCAAAAGAAATGAAATCTTGCCATTTGTGACAACATGGATGGAACTAGAGGGTATCATGCTTAGCGAAATAAGTCAATCGGAGAAAGACAACTATCATATGATCTCCCTGATATGAGGGAGAGGAGATGCAACATGGGGGGTTAAGGGGGTAGGAGAAGAGTAAATGAAACAAGATGGGATTAGGAGGGAGACAAACCATAAGTGACTCTTAATCTCACAAAACAGAGGGTTGCTGGGGGGAGGGGGGTTGGGAGGGGGGGTGGGGTTATGGACATTGGGGAGGGTATGTGCTATGGTGAGTGCTGTGAAGTGTGTAAACCTGGCGATTCACAGACCTGTACCCCTGGGGATAAAAATATATTATATGTTTATAAAAAATAAATAAATAAATAAATAAATAAATAAAATTTGAAATGTAATAGTTGAAAGTATTTTTTTCTGCTTTTTGACAAAACCTATTTCTAGAGAACAAATAGCTACTGACATAATGCTTATATGACTATCATTTGTGAGGCAAGTCATCTTGAAAAGCAATGTTTTATTAAGCATTCAGATTAGTAAAACCAAGTTTATCAAGGCTTCTCATTGGATGGGTAATAGAATATATCAACAGGGTTTTATGTTTTCATTATTGTCCTCGCAGACACCTTTTAGGAAGCAAGTATGTTGAAGTTACTCTCCCATATGCCAAAAAAAAAAAACCCCAAAACAGAACTATTCCTGTTGAAGACAATTTCAATAACAGAAGGTTTTGGATGTTCCCTTCTTAGATACCTTTTATCATGAGGCATTAAAACATTTTTGGTAGAGATTAAATTAAATGCAATGTCACAGTAATGTGGATTGCAGAATCTTGATTTCTGGTATGGGTTGAATTGTGACCCCCCCATCCTCCCCAAATTCTTCTTCTTTTTTTTAAATATTTTATTTATTTACTTGAGAGAGCGAGAAAGTGAGAGAAAGCACACAAGTTGGGGGAGGAGCAGAGAGGGAAGGAGAAGGAGGTGAGAATCTCAAGCAGACTCCATGCTGAGCATGGAGCCAGCATGGGAATTGATCTCACAACTCTGAGATCATGACCTTAGTTGAAATAAAGAGTGGGATGCTCAACTGACTGAGCCACCCAGACACCCCCATGCCCCCAATTTCTAATGTTGAGATCCTAATCTTCAGTACCTCAGAATGTGACCTTATTGGTTGAAATAAGGTTGTTGCAGGTATAATTATTTAAGATGAGGTCATACTGGAATAGAGTGGGCCTCTAATCTGATATGACTGGTATCCTTAGAAAATGAATGCCATGTGGAGAGATAGAGGTATGCATTGAGGAAAGATGATATGAAGGTACAGGAAGGTACCTTCTACAAGCCAAGGAACATTTGAGATGATTAGAAGCTGGGAGAGGGGCATGGGACAGATTCTCACTCATACCCTCAGAAGAAACCAGCACAGCTGACACCTTGGTCTTAGACTTCTAGCTTATAGGACTGGGAGACAACATTTTTCTGTTTTTTACTCGCCTAGTTTGTGGTATTTTGTTATGCTATCCCTAGTGAACAAATATAGTTGAAAAGCTCTGCGGGAAAGAAATGCATTCTTTGAAAAGTGGGAGTGGGTAGGAGAGCATGGTTGTGGCAAAATGCTGGCAGATCCCAAAATCTTGAAATAAAAAAAGATGAATTTTCATTCATAAAGGATATAGTCAGAGACCTTCTTGAATGTTCAGGTTTTTTCTCTCCTTCATTTCTTTCTAGTGTTCTTCCTTACCTCCTCTCTCCCTCTTTTTCTTGGTGCCACACATGCTGCATTCAATAAAACACCCTGACTTTCTGCAGGGCCCGGGGCAGGGCTGGGCAGTGAGGTGTGCACGGCTGAGATCATAGGGTGCACAGTGCAGCAGCAGGTGTGGGGAACAGTCCTGCGACCCAGTTCTCAAGCACAGTATGCTAAGTGCTATAGTGAAATACAACTACATAGGGAACTTAGGCTGCTTTCTGGAGCGACACCTTAGCTGATTTTTGTTAATCACAGAGAGCTTCCTGGAGGAATTAACTCCTAGGGTTGTTGAGACATAAAGGATGAAGGCAAAAATGGGTGGGGGAAAAATGCTCCACACAGAGCGAACAGCATGTGAAGAAGTCTGGAGGTGAAGTTCATGGCTGTCTTCATGTAAGTTAGGAAACAGGGAGAGATGAGTCTGCAGAGGTTGGTGGAAGTCAGCCCACAAAATCTTGGAAGCCGTAATAAGTTTTTTGACTTGCCAAAAAAATGTGTGGGAGGGGACTTATGTTGAAGAGAGCAGTCATATTTGTGCTCTGACTCCTATTTCCATCTACTTAGAGATGGCAACTTGAACATAAGCAGAAACATTCCCTTCCACTCTGAACATAGAAAAATGATATCAATATATTAAAACTGCATTATTTAATACATTTTCATGCTTAAAAACTAGAAAGAAAGGGAAATCTCTATAAGTCAGAAATTCAGAAGTTTGCCAAAAAAATTAGGGAAGAGGCAATAGATAGAAACCCACAGTAGCAAGAGGGGCTGAAGCGGTTAGGATTTTAGGGGGTCAGGATTGGGGGCTGGAGCCTTTTGACATCTAGGAACAGGGCTGACTTATCCCATCTGTCCAGGCCTGGGGCTGAGAGGGGCCACCTGCTTTCAGCAGAATCCTGGAGTTCCTCTGTCACAGAGGAATAGGATTTAGAAATGTGATCCTCTGTGTGCCAGGGTCCAAGCTGTCCCTGATGCAGGACTGGGGATGAGGCCACTGAAAAAGAACAAACCTTCAGGAGACTGTCACAATGCAGGATGCATTTGGGAGAAACCTGTGAAAGAAGAGCTTAGAGAAGAAGTACCCGAGGAAGAGTAAAACCATGAAAGAGACAAAAAGCAGAATAATTGAGACAACTGATACTTGAGGGGTTAGAGATCTAGTATAGAAACAAAGAAAGGACTTGAAAATATATATTTATATTATTATCCAGGAGCCAAATTAAGAAATACCAACTATAAAAAACCCAAAGATTAACCTAGAGAAGTCTCTTCAGAAGAGTGTAGTATTAAAAATATACAGAAGAGAAATATCAAAGAAAAGTTAAGGCACAGAATAGATTCAGAAGTTCCAATATACTTTTATTAAAATACATAGGGCAGAATTTTGAACAATAATATATGAATAAGAATTTTACATGGGAAAAGACAGATATGAATCCTTAGGTTGAAAAATTACTCAAGAAGTACTAAAGAAGACTAAAAAATTCTGTATCTAGACATTACGTTTAAAAGTTTGGAAGGTTAGATATAATGAGAATACTATAAAATTGGCCAGAGATATAATACTAAAAAGTGAACATTATAGCACTATTAGATTTCTCATCAATGTTAGATGACGTGAATCTAAAAATCCCTGTTAAAAACCTTCTTTAAAAAAGATTTTATTTATTTATTTGACAGACAGAGATTACAAGTAGGCAGAGAAGAAGGCAGAGAGAGAAGGGGAAGCAGGTTCCCTGCTGAGCAGAAAGCCTGATGCGGGGCTCGATCCCAAGACCCTGAGATCATGACCTGAGCCGAAGGCAGAGGCTTTAACCCACTGAGCCACCCAGGTGCCCCTAAAAACGTTTTAATACAGAAATATTTCGTATTCCAAATTATGCATCAGGAATTAGAGTTAAAGATATTTTCAGATTACAAAGACACTAGAATTTGTCTTTTGCTGGAAGAACTAAAGTGCATATATCCCAGCAAGAAAAAGGCTTCAACTGGAGGGCAAAGAAGTTGGTAAAACACACTGTTGAATTAAAATTTGTACTGACTTTGAAAACAACACTAGGGAAAACATGGGCTTTGTAACAAACTCTGATTAAGATTATATCAGATTATCACATGGTCAATGTGAGGAGGAAATATTGAAGGAATCAAAATCATGCCAATTTTCTTCTCTTGTTCAGGAAGAAGATAGAGAGAATGAATAAATGTAGATTTTATTAGAAAAATATATTTAAGAAAATGTGACAAAAATAAAGGACAATTATTAAAGGATCGAAAGGGGTAGAAATTAAATATATTATTGTCCTAAGACATTCAAGAAAAATAACATAACAAAGTAAAGTAAGTTAATAGAATGCAGGAAAGGAGAAAGAACAGAAACAAAGTGAAGGCCTAGTAAAGAGAAAGTACAGAATAATTTGTTGGAAACATGCACACATATAGCAGTAATCACAATAATGTGGACATGTTAACTGGCCCTGGAAATGCAGGAACCTTTTCTTTCCTGTTTATTCCTAAATCCTTGCGGTTAAATCTCACATGTGCAGGCATTTTTTTATGAATAGAGTACAGAGTCTCTCAGACTGGATTTTTATAAGTCCAGCTACATGCTGGTAAAAAAAGAGACTCAACTAAAAAAATTCCCAAAAGGTTGAAAATCCAGGGGTGAAAAAAGATATGTTTTTTACTCAATTTGGCTGTAAATCTAAGGCTCCTCCTAAAAATAAAGTCTATTAAAATTATATTTAAAAAGAGGGTAGATTTCATATTAAGTGTTTATCCTGCAATCCCCCAAATGCTACAAAGGGTCAAAAGGAAATGGATTTGATAGATACGATGGTAGTTTCATGTGTGTATACATATGCTCAAACTCATCAAATTGTATGCATTAAATATGTGCCATTTTTCCTATGTCATTTGTACCTCAGTGAAGCTGTTAAAAGTAAAAATCTAGTATAGGAATATTAGAATTATAAATAATAAAATTCAGGGCAAAACATTTTAAAGTGGACAAGTTGGCATTTCATATTGATAAGAGGAAAAATCTGCTAAAAAGATACAACAGTCTTTAACTGTTGTGAACCTTAAATATGACCTTAAATTATAAATAAACAGAATCTGATAGAACTCTAGTTGGAAATTTAAAATTATAGTGGGAGATAAAAATGAGACTATACTTCAACAACAAGAAAAAAACAAAGAGCTCAATTTAAAAAAGGAGCTTTGAATAGACATTTCTCCAGAAAATGTATATAAATTTCCAATAAGCACATGAAAAGATGCCCAGCATCACGAATCATTAGAGAAATGAAAATCAAAATCTCAGTGAGATACCATGCATTATGGTGGCTACTATCTAAACCCTAGAAACTTACAGATGCTGGTGAGACCATGGAGAAATTAGAAAACTTGTGCACTGATAGTGGGAATATAAAATGATACAATAGCTGTGGGAACAGTATGGAAAATCCTCAAAAAATTAAAATTGATCTACCAGATGAGCAGGCAGTTCTACTTCCAGGGACATATAAAAGATTTGAAAGCCGAGACTTGAAGCGATATTTGTATATTCCTATTATTCTTGTTGCCAAAGGTGAAAGCAACCCAGATGTTTTTCTATGGATAAATGGATAAATAAAACATAACATAGACATAAAATGGAATATTAGTAAGTCCTAAAAAAGAAAAAAATTCTGAACATAGTACAACATGGATAAAACTTGAGTATAACATGTGAAGTAAGCCAGTCACAGCAAGATAAATACTGTATGATTCCATTTTTTCAAAGTACCTAGAGTAGTCAAACGCATACAGACAGAAAATGGAAGGACAGCTGCCTGGTACTACGGGGAGGAGGGAATCAGGGGTTATTATTTAATAAGTACAGAATTTCAGTTTTGCAAGATGAAAAGAGTTCTGTGGATAGAGGGTAGTAATGGGAGAGAACAACATGAGCCTATTTAATATCACTGACTGAACACTTAGTAATGATTAAAATGATACCATTTTCATGTATTTTACCAAGTTAAAATTAAAAAAAAAATGAAACTACCTTTGATGTGCTTAGAGAATGGCTTAATGGAGTCAGACATAGGATGAAGAAAGACCAATTAGAAAATTTTTCTGCAAATCAAGGAGGAGATAATGGTGACTTTAATTTGGGTAGTATAAGTGTGGTTGAAGTCAAAGGGAAAGATTAAGATATAATGAGAAAGTAGGAACAAAAGTTTCAGTGATTGAGTAGATGTGGATGGAAAGGGAGACATAAGCCACTTTTGATCATTGGTTTCAGGTTTGGACAAATGGGTTGGTGTTGGAGACATTTACTGAGATAGGATACCTGAGAAGAGGGGTGAGACTTGGGGGGCAAGATGGTGAGATTAGTTTTGACTAAGAGGAGTTTGAGATGTCTGTGAGACACCTCAGGGACCAACTTTTTCTTCCACTGCTTCACAATCTATTTACTTCTACCACTAACACACATACTTGGCTTTCTTCTTTACACAAAGAAGTACAGTTTTGTTCACCTCAGGAGTGCTACCCTATCACTGCAACAGAGACTTCAGTGGTAGATTCTGGATTACACAAATATGTGCTTGTATCAAATAGGATTTATTTCCCTAAGGTCAGAGAATGCCGAAAGCAAACAGATTGTATTTCCAATGGACTCTCAAATCCCAGCGGCAGAACTCTGACAGGAAACTTGCATAGGCACGAGGCCAGTTCATTTTGTTCTCACTCACCATAATGCAAACCTAGAATTGCACTGATGGTATTTAGATAAGATCCACAGTTGTCTCTGGGACCTGCCAACAGTTCTTTCATGTTCTGTTTTCCTTCCTGCACATAAAATGTTTTTGTTAAAGTAACATAATGGTTCTTGAAATGTGGTTTAAGTTTAGCGATGAACTGTGATCCTAATAGAGCCTTTCCAGGGCACAATACTTAAAGTAGAATACTAGCGAATCAATCATGTTGATGTTATCCATTTGGTAGCAGGTACTGTGGAAGATGTTTTTCTTACACAAATACAAATATGATGGCAAAAGTGAGGGCCCAGCCTTCGGCTGAACCGGGTGAGATGTTGGCCAACTGTGGGATCCTGGATGGGTAACTCAATAGCCTGTGACCTCAGTTTCTTAACCTTTAATTAAAAAGCGGATAAAAACACCTAATTTGTAGAGTTGTTGTAAAGACTAAATGAGATATATACAAACGTGCTTACACATGGCACCTAACATGTAGCAGATATTTAACACATATTGATTTCTCTCCTCTGCTGAACTGTTTTATGATTAAATACTACATTTCCCCAGGCCATCCCAGCCTGAAGGTAAAACAGAGGACCATAGCATAGCACAAATATTCCCACTACCTTAAGTCGGGCCCTCTAAACTCCTTTCAAAGAAATCGTCCCAAATTTGTGGAGTCTCCAGGGCTATCTCACACATGCCAACAAATACAGTGTTCTCGGCTCACACCCAGTTTGCCATGTTCTTCTCTGCTTTGGCTGTGCTGATCATTTTCTCCTGGGACTGTTAACTGGTGAAGTAAACGCAAAAGGTGCCAAGAACCTTCTGGTGACTTTGGGAAGATGTTGGGAAAACCCCTCCTGTCACTGCCAGCTTCCACCTCCCATCATGGAGGTATATATTGCCAGTGTATATTGCCAGTGTCACTCACATGGCCCATGTTACCATGATTCCTTCCTCAGCACACCAAAACCTCTTCATTTTCTCCCCCGATGTGGTGAGAATCTCTTCCTGTCTTCATATTAAGCATGATTCTTTTTCTTGGTATATTTAACCCCCTTTTCCTTGGAGACTCCATTATGAGTCCATGGTGACTGAGCCAGAGGAAAATTTGACTAACTGAAATCATATTGAAAAACTGGCCCTCCTGTCTAAGACTGAAGCTTTATTATCACACCAAGCTTTTATGTGAGGACTTCTCTTCTCTGAGGATGAATTATTTTACAAAAGTTATTTTAAGTCTTTCATGCTCACCCCTGCCTTCTCCCACACCCCTTAGGCCCACCTCACCAGTCTTGTAGATATTCTAGAGTGAATACTTATGCTCTAGTTGAGAATCTTGCTATGGTTTTACACACAGGTAGGTAAGTTTCCAGACTTTTTCTCTGAGAAGGAAGAGGAAGACTAGAAGGAAGAAGAAAGCATTATGAAATGAGAGTGTTAAGTTAGAATGTAATAGGAGGGGTTGAATTTGCATGGTAGTTATAGAAAGGAAGGGACAGATGGAAGAGACAAAAGAACAAACATATATAATTAGTGGCTGGACTGGAGGAAGAGTCCCTGATGGTTGTCATGGATAATTCTAAGTTTTCTGGAAATTTCTGGGAAATTTGACTTGCTTACACAGTAAAAATTAAAATTCTAGGTTCTTAATGGAAAATTTCAGAATCCTATACTTCCAGTCTCCTACCCTGCCCTAAAACAAAAGACTCCTTTAAATTTCTCATTGTCTACATTGGAGGCCCCCCTTCTTTGTTGTTCTCTAAGCATCAGGCTTGTGTGTCATTTGCCATAACTTGTCTGCTCCCCTCATATGTGATGGTGACATGGACATGCTAGTTCTCATGAACCCTTTGGTTAGTTGGACTCTCAGGGCAATTTTCTGGTTTTGGCAGTATTGCCTGTTCTCAGCAAGAGATGGAAGGAAGACCCCTGGGATTCCTGTGGGACTGAAGATAGATATTGTTCTCAGCATTCAAATTTGCTTTGAATGGGCACTCTTCACACCCCTTCATCAGGGACAGCTTAAGTGGTGTTGGGAACCAAAAAGTTGATTGGATTCTCCCCCAATCTATTGTTTAGACTCCAGCCTATTAAAAATGTTTTAAGGGGCACCTGGGTGGCTCAGTGGGTTAAAGCCTCTGCCTTCAGCTCAGGTCATGATCCCAGGATCCTGGGATCAAGCCCCACATCGGGCTCTCTGCTCAGTGGGGATCCTGCTTCCTCCTCTCTCTCTGCCTGCATCTCTGCCTGCTTGTGATCTCTGTCAAATAAATAAATAAAATCTTTAAAAAAATGTTTTAAGAGGTGTATTTGGCACATTTCTGAAATAACTTGAAATTTGAAGTAAATGAACAGGAACAAGGACAGTTTTGGTCAATTTTCTGAGAGAGTGTTTAACACCCCTGTAGTTGGCCCTTCTTCATCAGTTTCCTCATGCTGGCCACTGCTTGGAACTCTTTGCAGGGCATCTCACTGGATTGGGCTTCAGAACTCCTGTGGCTAAGTTTTCCTTCCTTAGACCCAGTATCAGACTGTCATGTTCCTAGAGGTCTGAAAATAATTGGTGTTTTAATAAGTAATAATGATAGGTAGATAGATAGGTATATGTGGTTTATTAAGTACCTGGCATTGTGCTTTTCACATGGTATCTCATTCAATCCTTATACCAATCTTAGGAGACAAGGGGTTATTGTCCCTCTTTACAAATGGGGAGAGGATTATAATATACATGTGAAGTAACAGGATTTCAATTTCTTAATTCCCTAGAGTGATTTCTCATGAGGGTTTCAGGAATCAAGACAAACTCTCAGAGGCTCTATCTCTGATAAAGTCTTCATCCCCGTGAGACTTTATTCTCTTAAACTTGCTTTTTAATGAAGTAAGCTCTTTGCAAAGGTCTCTTTAGCAGAGAGAAACCACATGTCCTAGTTCAAGTTGTTCTTTGAAATCTCACAATCTGTATATATATATTTTTCATAATATGGGGGCAGGTGAGCTGTTTATCTTAAAAAAAGTTGAAACTTTTTTTTTTAAAACCCAAATCCTTACCACCTCTCAGTAAAAGTTATTTAATTTTATGGGTTGGGTGAAAAAGAATGAAGCAGCAGTGTGGTCTGTAAAAATATTTGCCATCTTCATCTTTTCGGTTTCCTGATTCTGGGTAACTCTGGTTGTTTGTCATATTTCTCTGTACCTGCACAAGCACAGAGCCCCTCTTACTCACAGGGCCCCAGCAAAGTGGTGACGTGGCTAAATATTGAAAACAAGCACACCTGCAGTGATGCTAGCATGTTTTTTTTTTTTCCAGTCTTTTCTCTGCCTTTTACAAACAATATAATAAAATGCAAATAAGATGAACTTTCCCTTTCCCCTAAATCAAGAAGGAATCTTCAGACACACTTTTGTATGATTTAAAGTAAATGTGATTTTCAGATTTTCAGTCTCATGGTATTGGCATTTCCTGTTATATCTTTAATCCTAGAACAAAGGCTTTTAGGGGTAGAGGGGAATGGTCTCTGGTTAAAGCTGTTTTAGATTAAGGACACTTGATAGTGAAGTGATGAGGGTGCAGAAGGAAGAAATTTGGATAGGGTGAGCATGATATCCTTCCTCTTCTCTCTAAAGCAGATAGACTTCATGAGGAAGAAACTTGAAGGTAGATGTTTTTTTACTTACTTTTTCCCTTTGGTGGATTTTGGCAGCTCTTCTCTGTCAGATGATACTAAAGCCCCCTGCCCCCCTTTTATCCCACCTAGTGAAAGGCAAAGAATGAGGTTTAAAGGAAATAAAACTATACTCTGTTCCTGGCTTGTTGATCTGGGCAAGGTCCTTACCACTTAGGGCCCTCAAAGGAGAGAGGGACTTGTTCCTGCCACAATTCTGATAAGGGTTTGCAGAATGAATCAAAGTTTACAAAGTACATTAATTGAATAATGAATTTTTAGGGAACGTTTTTAACATATAAAGTATTATTAAAAGTTCAAGAGAAAGTTTTTTTTATTTTTAAACAAATATTAAAACTCAGTGCTGGTTACGTGGACTAGCCTGGATTTGAAAAAGTCTCTTGAAATTCAATTATTTTTTTCCCTCAGATTATAAAAAACACTTAAGTGCAATGGAGAACAAGCTCTTTTCTCCATCTCACCCTACCCCCATTGCACAGAGGTAGCAGAGAATAGCACCAAAATGGCAGTGATAAGCATGATGGTTTGTTTGGGGTGCCAATAGGAAGCTTGTATTCTTATGCTCTCCACCCTATGATTACTCCATCAGGAAGCTCACTCTTATGTTCTTGCCTAGTCAGGCCTCCTTACCTCTTATCTTCTGGCTGGACTATGAGTTTTATGCCAGGTTGGAGCTTCACATCTCTTTGGATCATGTGAAAAAGGAATCCCATGTAATTGCCGTTGAACCTTTCTTCAGGTTCATTGAATTTACTGAGACCTGAGGGCTCCCTCTTACAGGGGACTATCATGAGCAAATCTATTATGATCTCGTCCTTGTGTTTCATGATCACAGCTCACTGCTCATCACTCATTTCCTAAAGTGCATTTTTCCCTTTACCCAACAAAACAAACTGGCTTATCATTCCTACAGCAAAGTCTACTGTCAATTCTTTGATATTTTCACAGTTTCTAATTAGCTTTTCAGTGTCTTAAATAAGTCCCTCTCAAATGTGAGTGGACAGTCAGAGATCCCCAGATATTTGAGGAAAAAATAACATGAAATGAACACAGGGGAAGCAAGGACAATGTAGGAAATAAAAAAGAAAAGACCAAACAGATTCTTAGATAAGAGAAGATAATAAATCCATGAACAGAACAGGGTACAATAAAAGTGATTTTAAGAAAATAATAAGAGCCTTATCTATAAAAATTATGACAACTAAAAGAAAAAATTAAACCAAAGGGTTTAATTCACAGAAAACTTGAGTAAGTGTCACAAACTGAGTTGTGTCCTCCTGCCAAATTTAAATGTTGAAGCCTCAGGATATGTCTGTATTTGAAGATATGGCTTTAAAGAGTAATTAAGTTAAAGGAGGCTCTTAGGATGTGCTCTAATTCAATATGACTGGTGTCCATATGAGATGAGATTAGAACACAGACACCAGGGTGTGTGTGTATAGAGTGACAGCCCTGGGAAGTGGCATCTATAGGTTGGCCATCTGCAAGCCAAGGACAGAGGTCTCAGAGGAAACCAACCCCACAGAAACTTGCCCTTGGAATTCCAGACTCCAGAATTTTGAGGAAATAAGTTTCCACTGTTTGAATCACACATTCTGTGGCATTTTGTTATGGCAGCCCCAGCAAGCTAATATAGTAAATTTCCCAGAAAAAAGAATAACAACAACAAAACCCAAATGAAGAATCCACATTAAGAAGATGGAAAGCATGGGACAACAGAAGAAATTAGACAATTCAAGTGGTTCAAGATCTCAAAAAGAAAAACAGACACATGGAACAAAAAACAGTATAGAAGAAATAATATAGGAAAATAAGATTAAAAAGTTCTGCTAAAGTTGGGTATTCATCCTTGTTGATGGCTGAGTAATATTCCATTGTATGAACCACATCTTCTTTACCCATTAATCTGTTGAAGGGTACTTTGGCTCTTTCTACAGTTTGGCTATTGTGGACATTGCTTCTATGAACATTGGGGTACCTATGGCCTTTCTTTTCACTATATCTGTACATCTGTATCTTTGGGGTAAATGCCCAGTAGTACAATTGCCCAGTTGTAGGGTAGCTCTATGATGGGACTGGAGGAGATTATGCTGAGTGAAATAAGTCAAACAGAGAAAGCCAATTATCATATGGTTTCACTTATTGTGGAACATAAGGAATAATATGGAGGGCATTAGGAGAAGGAAAGGAAAAGTGAATTGGGAGAAATCAGAGGGGGAGATGAACCATGAGAGACTGTGGATTCAGAGAAACAAACTGAGGATTTTAGAGAGGAGGGGAGTGGGGAACAGGTGGCCCTGGTGGTGGGTATTAAGGAGGGCATGTAGCGCATGGAGCACTGGGTGTTGTACATAAACAACGAATCCTGGAAGACTACATCAAAAACTAATGATGTATTTTATGGTGACTAACATAACACAGTAAAAAAAAAAAAAAGTTCTGCCAAGGGCCTGAAATAACAATGAAAACAAACTACATACCAAATCACGTCATTGTGAAATTTCAGAATCCTGGGAATAAAGAGAAGATCTTAAAATCTACCAGAGAATATAAGAAAGAAAAAGAAAGGTCAAAAGTTAATCATATGTGCAATGAGACAGAAACCAGAATGATGTTGGATTTCTCAAGAAGAGAATGTATACGTGAATAATGGCAGATATCTTAGGAAACTTCAAAGGACTTTTCTGCAGATGTAAGAATGACTTATTTTTTGTTAAGCACCATTGTGGCTTAGTAGATTGTGGCATATTCTGCATCAATGCTCAACAAATGTTAAAAGAAAATAAGAGGAAGGGCAAAATCTGATGTGTGACAGCAGGCTTTATTGGCACCAAAGAGTTTTATCATTGTTTTGCTCAGAAGATATTTGGATAACTGGATTGTGTTTTTTTTCTTTAAATTGAAGTATAATTAATATACTGTGTTACATTAGTTTCAGGTGTATAATATAATGATTCAACAATTTAATAAATTTCTCAGTGTTCACCAAGATAAGTGTATTCTTACTTTCCTTTATTTATTTCACACCCCACGCCCACTTCCTCTCTGGTAACCACCAGTTTGTTTTCAGTATTTGAGTCTATTTTTGTTTGTCTTTTTTTCTTTGTTCATCTGTTTTGTTTCTTAAATTCCACATATGAGTGAAATCATATGGTATTTTTCTCTCTCTGACTTACTTCACTGCAACACTTATTAATACCTTTTAGGTCCATCCATGTTGTTAATGAATGGAAAAATTCCATTTTTTTATGGCTGAGTAATATTACATCACGCACACACACACACACACACACACACACCTTTATCCATTCATTTATTGATGGGCACTTGGGTTGCTTCCATACCTTGTTTATTGTAAATAATGCTGCAGTAAACATAGGGGTGCATACATCTTTTCAAATTTGTGTTTTTTCTTCTTTGGGTAAATGCCCAGGAGTGAAATTTATGGGTCATATGGTATTTCTATTTTTCATTTTTGAGGAAACTTCATGTTTTCCACAGTGGCTATATGAGTATACATTCCCACCCACAGAGCACAAAGATTCCTTTTTCTCCACATCTTCTCTAACACTTGTTATTTCTCATCTTTTTGATTTTAGACATTCTGACAGATGTGAGCTGATAACTCATTGTGGTCTTAATTTGCATTTCTCTGATGATGAATTATGCAGAACATCTTTTCATGGGCCTGTTGATCATCTGTATATCTTCTTTGGAAAAATGTATATTCAGGCCTTCTGCACATTTTATATTGGATTGTTTTTTTAGGGGCGGTTGTTGTATACATTCTTTATATATTTTGGATATTACCCCTAGTCAGATATATGATTTGCAAATATCTTCTCCCATTCCATAGGTTACTTTTTCATTTTTGTGGTTTCCTTTGCTGTGCAAATCCTTTTTATTTTGGTGTAGTCCCAACAGTTTATTTTTGCTTTTGTTTCCCTTGCCTGAGAAGACATAGCTACAAAAATGTTTCTATGGTTGATGTCAAAGAAATTACTACCTATGTTTTCTTCTAGAAGTTTTATGGTTTCAGGTCTCACATTTAGATCTTTAATCCATTTTGAGTTTACTTTTGTGTATGGCTTAAGGTAGTGGTCTAGTTTCATTCTTTTGCATGTAGCTGTCTACTTTTCCTAGCACCATTTGTTGAAGAGACTGTGTATTCTTGCTTCCTTTGCTGTAGATTGACCATGTAAGTGTGGGTTTATTTCAGGACTTTCTATGTTCTGTTAATCTGTGTCTATTTTTGTGCCAGTACCATACTATTTTGATTATTGCAGCTTTGTAATATATCTTGAAATCTGAGATTGTGATACCTCCAGCTTTGATATTCTTTTTCAAAATTGCTTTGGCTATTTGGGGTCTTTGAGGGTTCCATAAAAATTTTAGGTTATTGTTCTAGCTCTGTAAAAAATGCTGCTGATATTTTGATAGGGAATACATTAAATTTGTAGGTTGCTTTGGGTAGGATGGAAATTGTAACAATATTTGTTTTCCCAATCCATGAGCATAGAATATATCTCCATTTCTTTGTGTCATCTTCAGTTTCTTTCATCGATGTCTTATAGTTTCCAGAGTACGCCCTTCACATACTTGGTTAAGGCTATTCCTAGGTATTTATTATTATATTATTTTATAATTATTATATAATTGTAAGTGGCATTGTTTTCTTAATTTCTCTTTCTGCTACTTCATTATCAGTGTATAGCAATGCAATGGATTTCTGTAATTTATTTTGTATTCTGTGGCCTTACTGAATCATTTATCAGTTCTAGTAGTTTTTGGTGGTCTTTCTAGGTCAATATATATGTATCTTACTCATTTTTAAATAGATGCATCATCTTTCGTATAACTGATATCCCATAATTTATTCAAGCATTTACTTATTGTTAGGTATTATATCAGGAGTTCCATAACATGTCCCTCAGGCCACTTCTGGTTTCAGCCTCACTTGAAGTGGACGATTCCATGCAAATGCAGAACCAGCCTAAGTTGATAGCATGTTGCTTCAAGTGTGTGCCTTGAGTTTCTTTGCTATTTTTTCTTTTTTTCTTTCTGGAGCTTCGCTAATGGTCATGCTCCCATGTCCAACTTCAGTGGACAGTTTTGTAAGTCATTCAGGTGGCAGAATAAAGGGCTTATTGCTCTCAGAGGTGATCACATTCTACTCTTATGTTGGCTTTCAGTCTCCTTTTTCTCCCTGTTCCCTCATTTCTGTTTCTAGAATCACCTTCCAAGTAAACTGGGGGCACATAAATCCTCTCAGATGACAAACACACAGATGATTTTTATTGTTATGAAAGAGTGTTCCTTGAATACTGGGTATTTACCCAAAGAATATGAAAACACTAATTGGAAGGGATATATGCACCCCTACATTTATTTATTTACAATAGCCAAATTATGGAAGCAACCAAAGTGTCCACCAATAGATGAATGGATAGAGAAAATGTGATAGGTGAATGGATAAAGAAAATAATGGAACATTATTCAGCCATAAAAAAAGAATGAAATCTTGCCATTTGCAATACACAGATGGTTCTAAAGATATAAAACTAAGCAAAATAAGCCAGTCAGAGAAAGACAAATACCACACTTCAATCATATGAGGAATTTAAGAAACAAAACAAATAAACAAAGGAAAGTAAAAAGAGACAAACAGAAAAACAGACTCTTAACTACAGAGAACAAACAGGGTTTCCAGGGGGGAGGTGGATGGAAGAATGGGTGAGATAGGTGAAGGAATTACTAGTACACTTATCTTGATGAGCACTGGGTATAATAGAATTGTTGAATCACTATATTGTACACCTGAAGCTAGTACAACACTATGTTAACTACATTGGAATTAAAATTTAAAAAAATAGTAAATTTCAATAATAATAATAATAATAATAATACCACCTCAGTGCCTGGCCCCCAAAAAACAAAACAAAAACAAAACAAGAAAATCCACGCTGCTTGAAAATTTCCTTAAAAAATTTTATATAACAGTGTTTTTTCAAATTCAAAGCATCAGATTCCCAAAATGAAACCTATTGTCAGATTGTATTTCCAAAGGCTTTAGCAGATCACAGGCGCATCAGCCACACTTGCATATATGCTAACCAGGGGTATTATTACCCCATGAATTTTGCCACTCTAATTTGAACAGAATGATGTATCACATTGTTATATTTTTCCTTTAGGTGACATTAGATGAACATCTTTACATCTTTTCATGTTCTTAGGATTTTTTTTTTTAATTTCAACCCCTGCAATAAAAATAAATTAAAGCTATATAATTGAGGAGCCATAGTAAAAATATTCAAAAATAACTTAGACAAAGGTTTGTTTAACCATATGTGAGGGAAGATATAAATAAAAATGGACAGATTTCACCACATTAAAATTGTCTTTTAAATTTTTGGTTGAGTAAATGATACCGAGAGAATTTTTATTTTTAAAGATTTTATTTATTTATTTGACAGAGAAAGAGAGTGATCACAAGCAGGCAGAGAGGCAGGCAGAGAGAGAGGGGGAAGCAGGCTTCCCATTGAGCAGACAGCCTGATGTGGGGCTTGATCCCAGGACCCTGAGACCAGGGCCTGAGCCTAAGACAGGGCTCAAACCACTGAGCCACCCAGGTACCCCGATACTGAGAGAATTTTAATAAAAAAACTGCCCATAAGTGTCAAAAGACAAAATATGGATTGGCAAAAATAGCCACAAAACTTTTAACAGATACTACCAATTGATAGGAGAAAGTCAAAGTACCTTAGAGAAAAATAGCCGAAGAATAAAAACAGGGGAAACCATGATATCTTCCCTGCTATTAGCAATGTAATTTTACAAGTTTTTTTTTTATTTCAAGTTTTTATTTAAATTTCAGTTAACATATAGTGTAATATTAGTTTCAGGAGTAGAATTAAGTGATTCATCACTTACATATAACACCCAGTGCTCATCCCAAGTGGTCTCCTTAATATCCATCACTCATTTAGTCCATCCCCATCACCCTCCCCTCCAATAACTCTCAGTTTGTTCTCTATAGTTAAGAGTCTCTTTTACGGTTTACTTCTCTCCTTTCAACCCTCAACCCCGTGTTCATCTCTTTCATTTTTTTGGGGGGTGTACTGATTTCTCATGTTTATTCAATTTAAAATCTTGCTCTTTTTTCTGAGATAGTGTTTCTACTTTTATGAAAAATTGATTTTTTTAGCTTTATGAAGATCTTTTCTTGTTTTGAATTTTTATTTAAATTCTAGTTAGTTAACAAATAGTGTAATACAGGTTTCAGGAGTAGAATTTCATGATTTATCACATACATATAATATCTAGTGCTCAGCACAAGGCCCTCCTTAATCCCCATCACCCTTTTATCCCATTTATCCCTCCAGCAACTCTCAGTTTTTTCTCTATAGTTCAGAGTCTCTTATGGTATGCTTCCCTCTGTTTTTTTCCCCCTTCTCCTATGGTCATCTGCTTTGTTTCTTAAATTCCACATTTGAGCGAGTTCATATGGTATTTATCTTTCTCTGACTGATTTACTTTGTTTAGCATAATATACTCCAGCTCCATCCACATTGTTGTAAATGGCAAGATTTTATTCTTTTGTATGGCTGATATATATATATATGGCTGATATATATATGGTTGAGATATATATATATATATATATATATATATATATATATGGCTGATATATATATATATCAGCCATACAAAAGAATATAGATATAGATATATAGATAAATATATAGATATATCACAACTTCTGTATCCATTCATCAGTCGATGGACAACTGGGCTCTATCCATAATTTGGCTACAGTAAATAATGCTGCTATAAATATTGCTGTTCCTGTGCCCCTTTGAATCAGTATTTTGTATCCTTTGGGTAAATACCTAGTAGTGTAATTAGTGGGTCATAGAGTAGTTCTATTTTTAACTTAAAAAAAAGATTTTATTTATTTGAGAGAGAGAGTGTGTGCACATAGGAGCAGGGGAGAGGGGCAGAGGATGAAGTAGAAATAGGCTCCCTGCTGAGCAGAGAGCCTGATGCAGGGCTTCATTCCAGGACCCTGGGATCATGACCTGAACCTAAGGCAGATGCTTAACCAACTGAGCCACCCATGCAACCCCCTCTGTGCTGTTTTCCAGAATTGCTGCACCATTTTGCATTTCCACCAATAGTGTGTGAAGGTTCCCCTTACTCTGCATCTTCACCAACATCTACTGTTTCTTGTGTTAATTTTAGACATTATGACAGGCGTGAAGTGATATCTCATTGTAGTTTTGATTTGTATTCTCCTGATGATGAGTGATGTTGAGGATCTTTTCATGTGTCTGTTTGCCATCTGGATGTCTTCTTTGGAAAAAGTCTATCCATATCTTTTGCCCACTTTTCAAGTGGATTAGTTGTATTTTGGATGTTGTGATTGATAAGTTCTTTTTAAATTTTGGATATTAACCCTTTATCAGATATGTCATTTGCAGATATCTTCTCCCATTCTGTAGGTTGGTTTTGTTATTTCCTTCACTGTACAGAAGTTTTTTTTATCTTGATGAAGTCCTTATAGATCTTTTTTTGCAGATGACATGATATATAAGTAGAAAACCCCAGAGACTCCACCAAAAAATTGCTAGGACTGATACATGAATTCTGTAAATTTGCAGGATACTAAAGTGTAGAGAAATCTATTGCATTTATATACACCAATAATGAAGCAGCAGAAAGGGAAATCATAGAATTGATCCCATTTACAATTGCACCAAAAACCATAAGACACCTAGGAATAAACCTAACCAGAGAGGTAAAAGAGCTGTACTCTGAAAACTGAAGAACACTTATGAAAGAAATTGAAGAGTTCACAAAGAAATGGAAAAATATTCCATGTTCATGGATTGGAAGAACAAATATTGTTAAAATGACCCAAAGCAATCTACTCATTTAATGCAATCTCTATCAAAACACCACCAGCATTTTTCAGAGCTAGAACAAACAATCCTAAAATTTGTATGGATCCACAAAAGACCCTGAATAGCCAAAGCGATCTTGGTGAGGGGCGGGGAAAAGGAAGGCTGGAGGCATTACAATTCCAGACTTCAAACTATATTACAGAACTGTAGTCATCAAGATGGTATGGCACTGGCACAAAAATAGACATGTAAATCAATATAATAGAATAGAAAACCCAGAAATGAACCCACAGCTATACGGCCAACTAATTTTCAACAGAGCAGGAAAGAAGATCCAATGGAAAAAAGTCTGTTCAACAAATGGTGCTAGGTAAACTGGATGGCAACATGCAAAAGCAAGAAACCAGACCACAATAAATAAAAATAAATTAAAAATGGATGAAAGACCTAAACGTGAAGCAGGAAGCCATCAAAATCCTAAAGGAGAACATGGGCAGCAACCTCTTTGATGTAAGTCGTAGCAACTTCTTAAAAGAGAGTTCTCTGGAGGCAAGGGACACAAGTTATTTTTAAGTTTACACACACACACAAACAGGTCTGTGAGCTCAGAACCAATCTTTTAAAGAGAATTTTCCCAGACAGAGCTCCCTTTAACTTGGGCAATACAAGTCAACTGCTTTAAAATTTGAAGTCCATACCTATGTAATACTATAGAAGGGAGAAATGATTTAACATTTTGTGTACCTAACACTGAGAATAATTTCCTTGTGTTAACTGGACTGCTATTCATATACCTAAGTTCACTCAGCCTAGATCATTCAATTGATTGCTCCCAATATATTGGATTAGGGAATTTCTAGGCCTTATAAACCCACTTTATTGTGCATATAGTCTTCCCATCTGCCGAATAATACCAGCCACCAGGTAGAAATTCCAAGGTATCACCTTTCTGCACAATTTATTTCTTACCTTAAAATCATTAAAATTTTTAATTTTACACAAAACATAAACTAGATATATTACAATACAGAGATGTCAGGTTGGTTAACATTTCTATTTCTTTTCTATTTAGTGCTCCATGGTGAAATAATATTTTTTAATTCTTGTTTGTACTGACTAAATACTAGGAATTATGGCTCTGCTCCCAAGTTGGTGAGTTATAGAGCCATAATTCTGCTTATACACAAATGAAGTGTGTATCTCTATTTGGTTTTTGAACATGAGTTCAGTGGGGGAGATCTCATAAGATCTCAGATCCATGAGCTGTATCGTGCCAGAGGATCTGTCCACACAGGGTTTCTAGACTGATTCTAGGTTTAAGATTTTAATAGGCCAGGTATGTACAAAAGTTGGGGCCCATTTTCTCTTTCCATTGATTAATCACTTTTTGCCTGCAAGTGTATTTATTTGAAGTGTAACTAAAGAGGGGAAAAAGCCTCCCGATCAAGAGCTATTGTGGTTGCTGTTAAATTCCAGATGGAAAAATAGGTAGTGACATTAGCTTATGACAAGCGACTTGAGACTATGTTTTTAGAGCCCAAGATAAACAGAAGGTGGCTATAGTTAACTAGATATTCAACAACTGGATTGATTTTATTGAATTTATTCCAAATTGCCTAAACTCCTAGTTTAGAGGATATTTTTCAGTAGTTTAGGTTCAAACTGAAATTCCTTAAAAAGAACTAATGCCAATTTAAAAAGAGAAATGAAGGGGCGCCTGGGTGGCTCAGTGGGTTAAGCCTCTGCCTTTGGCTCAGGTCATGATCCCCACATCGGGATCAAGCCCCACATCGGGCTCTCTGCTCAGCAGGGAGCCTGCTTCCCTTCCTCTCTCTCTGCCTGCCTCTCTGCCTACTTGTGATCTCTCTCTGTCAAATAAATAAAAAAAAAAAAAAAGAGAAATGAAATTTTTCTCTAGGTGAGTCTACATAATTTATTTCATATTCAGAGCATGACGTTTTATTTATATTGCCCATGGCTGGTCATAGGAGTCATAGTTTACAGGGATTTAGTGTATTGTGTTGTTAACAGGTGACTACTTCTGAAGTCTAGAGGGGTATTTTTATGGTCCTGACATGAAAGACCACAGCGCAGGTTTATCTGTGAGGCAGTTATGGGAGGGCTATAAAGTGATCTCAGTTGACTACTGTGCCTTCCATTGACGCCAAGAGCATTTCATAGTTCAGTGTTTGGTTTATTTTTAGATTCTAAAGGTACAGTTGATATGCTTGGGAGCATTAATCTCTGACTCACAGATTTATTGTTAACCCTTATCATTTGTTTTGAATAACAACTATGGGAAGGCAAAACTTTTCCCCTGTTCTGAGTGATCTTTTGACTTTGAAAAAGTGGTCATTAAATATTTCACTCACATGCTGTGAAATTAGAGGGCTTTAGTAATTAATTTAAAAAGAAAATGTGGTTGGGGACAAGAGCAGGGGATGTCGAATCCTACAGTACAAGTGCAGTTTACTATATTTATATATATTCTTCAATTCTTTGTGTATACATATATATAAAATATAATACATATTATATATATACATTTAAAATATAATACATATTTTATATATATATAAATAAACCATATGAAGGCTATCTTTCAAAGTTACAATCTTAAGAAGGTATATACTAACTTCAATGGTGGAACCCTTGCTTAACAAATATTTAGATTACAATTTTAAAATGTCAAAGTTCCTAATATTTGGTTTTCATTCTGTAAGGTAGTTTCTATCTTTCTGCATCCACATGTATCCTGTATCTTTTCAATCGGGGTTTGAAAGATTGTTCAGTAATAACTCAGCATGCCCCCACTTCCATCCCATCTCATTAAGTGAAGAACCAACTAAGATACTTGATGAAGAGAACCATGGGGTGGGAATCCAAAGGGGGTTCCTATTTCTGGCCTTACAAAATGATTTGTATGACCTCAGGTAAGTCATTTAGCTCCTGAGCCAGATGAAAGAAGGCAATAATGTTGGCCCCTGGGAAATGCTTGAATTTCTTTGATGGTCACAGAGGAAATGTTCCATATAAAAATAGGTTACAATATTTGTCTTCTCAAGAATTTGATATGGCTAGTCTCTTGTGAAATAAATGGCTAGATAGTTATCAGCTGAAAATGATCTCCCTGAGGTATTTACACTTTCTTTTGAAGTTTCACAGCCATTTCTAAGACACAAGATAATGAAGATTTAACACCATTACCACTGAGAAAAGCTCTAGGCCTGGGGGAGGAAGGAAGCCGCATAATGGGCTGGGCACCTTATTTTGCAGGGTAAGGACAGGAAAATGTAATAGTGTTACACTCTGGTTGTAATAGTTTCTTTATTTAAGAGAGTAGAGGCCTTAGTGTGTCATACCAATTACTAATACATATCAGTTAATCCCTGATTAACCCAGGAATGACTTCTGGTAACAAATAATGCTGACCACACAACATGGAAGGTTAGATAATTAGACTTACGTAATAACTCTTTCATAAAGTCCATCAAATTGTATATCACTCAAAACTGACTGGTTTTTATCTTGGTAAAAGGTTATTTCAATATTATATACCCTAGGTTGTTTCCTTAATGTATCTCAACTTTCTATCAGAGAAATTGTTTATATGGTATTTCTCATATTCCTCCTCCCCACATCCAAAAACTTTCTAAAGAAATAAATAATAGATGTGAGAAAGAAACAGAAATTCTGTATGATAGAAATACAAAATTGCTCTTACTTATTGAGTGCTTATTGTGTGATAGTCTCTGTGAAACATTTTACTTGCATTATTTCATGTAAGCCACACAGTAAATATATGAGGTATTTACTATTGTTGTGTTCCTGGTTTGCAGGTGAAGAAATGGGCTTAGAGAGGTTAATTAACTTATACAACGTTATGCAGGTGGGAAGTGGCAGAACAGGGTTGAAACTCAGCACATTGTATGGTTGTGGATCACGCCTTTATGCAGTGAGCATCTACTAAGAACTATACAAACTAGTAGCTTATAAATAATGATTAAAGGACCAAGGCTATCATTTCGTTCATACTGAGCCAGGTTTTCACAGGGCCTTGATTCCCAAAGGTCTATAGGCATGGCCTAAGGTGGGCTGAGCAAGCTAATGTAGGTAGCCATCAGATCATAGCTATCCCTTCTCACATTTTGGCTGGAGAAGTGCTGAAGAAATTTGGCCTGATCAGCCATGGTCTGGAACCCTCAGAGGGTGTGTGATCAGGAGAATTGGAGAATTGTTGTCTTCTCAATCTGATGGTCATTTCTCTCTTGGAGCTCAGGCTACCCTTTATTTTTGAGATGACTTCCTGGGACGGTCTTCTGCTATTAGCATTAGACACCTTTAAGAGCAAGTCACCCATTTACAATCTTAAGCCTGGATGTTGAAGATGATAAGAAAGAGTGTGTATTGTTTGGTATTCTAAATTATGCTCCCAAGAGCTCCTGAGAGGGCAGGTTCTGAACCTCTCTCCTGCCTCAACCCTTACAACAACTCTTCCTTCTATCTAGTGTCTGCTTTGGGATTGAGTTTGAGATTTCATATGCATAACCAATTTCCTAGTCAAAGTACATTTGTAGTCACTAGTGTGGTGTCGAGGCAGATACATTATTCCATCAGGGAGAAGAAACGGTCTCAGACCCAAGGATTGCATTTATTATTGCATCCTTTCAAGTGTACTTAAAAGATTCACATGAAGGATACAATTAATAAGATATTAAGATATGGCACTTTTGTACCTGACAGATCTGAATCAATATCCCTGTTAACCTAAATCTAAGAAAGATTCAAAGATAAGAAATCTAGAATGATTTTTTAAAAAATTCCTTTAGTGGAAAGGAAACCCTTTCTTAAATTGGTGTAAATGGAAAAACTTTGGCTCTTATTCCGGAAACAGAATCATGCATGGAAAACCCCCAATTAAAAGGTCACTTTTAACTGAAACTGAAAGAAGCAAGTTCAGAGTTTAAAACCAAAGAAAGAAGGATAAGCTAATATTCTTTAAGCTGAAAAGAAATGTGATACTTTTCTAAAGTGTTACCTTTGGGAAAGTTATGAAGTTATGAAGTCGTTTGTTATTTTTTCTTGATCCAAATTATTTGATAATACAGAAAGCAAAACTAAATATTTCTGAAGAACCTTGAGGAGAATGATTCTAGCCTTACACAAAGGGAATCCTCTTTTCCTTTTGATGTTCCTTTAAGGGACTTTTTATTGTTGAAGGAGATGTCCCGTTAACATTTTACATAAAGTTCCCTTGAGAGTGGGTCTTAGTGGTGAGGATTCTGTCGTATTAATGTTGGCTGTGAGCATTTTTTTCAGTAATTTATCTGTAGGGATTATATCATCTTTTGAGTTCACAGAATGCCTGGGCAGATGATTTGCATGTAGTTGAAAGGTTCTTAGAGTTGTCTTAGTGACAACTCTTAGTTCTTAGAGTTGTCTTAGTGACAAAAGGTAGATTTCTGGGTTCTCTTCTGGTGAGAATGGAGTTTGGAGGTTTGCTTACCTGATGGAGTAATCCTCCTATTAGACTTGTCTACTGGCACTTGCACCCTTACATCCTTTGTAAATTCTACCCAATAATGCTGCAGGTGGAAGCTTGGGAACTATGTTTCTTGGGTTCTTTTGGTAGCAGGGTTCTAGGATGGTGGGGCTCTGCCACTGAGATGCTTTCACATCGGGTTGCAAAAGTGGAAGAGGGGGCAAACATTTTTTTTTTTTTTTTCCCTGTCCTCTGGCAGTGGTGGTGAGCTGATGAGTAGGCTTGCCAGATGTCCAGATGTACATGGTTTCCATTTCACCCATGTTGGAGCTGTGAGGAGCTGAAAAGCTACTTCACGGATTTGGGGGACATGGCAGGCTCTTCTCTTTCTGTGGCCACAAACCTGAAACTTATGCAGCAACTCCTGACTTTTGCTCCTCTCGTCTAGTCTTTCCAATAGTTTTATAGGCATCCAGTTGAATTGAGTTATAATTGAATCCATGTCTGGTTAAAATATAGATAGCATAGTTTCTGATTTCCTGGCTGAATCCTGACTAACGTGGGGGATTTTTCTCAACATTTACATTTTTTTCCAGTGAAGAAAGCTTTCGTTTCTTGTTGCTGGAGTCCGCTAAACTTTGGAAGAGAAATCTTTATATGGGCCCCATCTTTAGCAAGGCCATGAAATTTGGTTTCATTTTATGTTTTAAAGTCCATTCAGGGGACAACACAATTTTTAATAATGATGACATGATGACATATGGTTAATGAAATCTCTTTCCAGCTGAATTTATAAATCCACCTTATACATGTCAGTATTTTAAGGAGTTAAGAAGGCTATATATACTAATGCAGGTATAAAACATATTTAACAACTAAGAAAGAAAGTTTGTTATATCATCCGTGTAGTTCCCTTTTCAGTTGTGTGTTTATTGTTAACAATAAATAGGAAAAATCAAACATATCATCTGGGACCATCACTAATTAGTAATGCCTTTCTGAACCTGACTCAATGATAACATCTTCCATTCTTATTTACAGCCTGTGGTTTCAGGGTAGAGAGTATAAGGTTGGCAGAGGTGAGAGTATCCTAGGACTTTGTTATGGTTGGCATGGGGGACTTGTCCAGAGGGGCCCTGGATCAGAAAATTTTTCCCACCCAAAGCCCCAACCTGCAATGAGGATTCTAGGAGTTTTTCACCTCAGCCTTTTGACTTTGGCTCATGATGGGTCTCTCTTAAACTCTTTATAGATCCTGTTATTGCAGACAAAGAATGAAGGCCAGTCTGTTCTTATTGCAGGTTGGGAAAGGGAGGGTCTTTTGTCTTCCTCCCAGAGGAAGTATGTATATAGGGAGTCATAGAGTATGGTCCCTAGAGTACAGCTGAGCAATTTTTAGTGCTGCATCTCAATTTCCAGGTAAGTTCCTAGGTGGCTGGAGAGAGAGGTGGAAGTAAGGTAGCACTGAGCACCATTATTGATGGATGTGTAATTTACATAAAGTAGATACCCCAGAGGAAAACTGCATGGATGATACTACTTATTTCTTTCAACTCTGAAAAACTATGGATCGATAAGGAATGGTTGGATGTAGAAGGAAGACCATTTCATTAAGGGGCCAAAGACCCAAGTTCTGGCTCCTACTTCATCTCAGAGAGACCTGAGGCAGTTAATATTCCCCTGACTCTGTTGGCTCCACGAATCAAGTGATTTGGTGGCAGGGGGCTAAACAAATGACCTCTGAGGCTTAATCTGGTTTAGGATCTACAGTTCTGTGTTGTCATAAATGTTTGGATATACAACCAAGGTCTGGTATTTCATTCCTTGTTTTGTTACCTTATACTAAATGTATTAATGTATATATACAGTGCTTAGAAGAAGGCCTGGCACATAAGAAGAGCCATATAAATTTTTGCTAAATAAATAATCTCTTTGCTGATTTAGGCAAGTCAAGAGATAAACTCTGCCTCATTTTCATATGACCCAAATGATGTTTTGGCAATTTTCAGCCTTTTGGTTAAAGGCATGAGATCAATGCCCTTATAAGAAGAGGAAGAAACACCAGCTCTCTCTGCCACCTGAGGATACAGAGGGAAGGCAGCCCTTTGCAATCCAGGAAAAAGGCCCTCACCAAAATCTGATCATACGAGCACCCTGATGTAGAACTTCCCAGGCTCCAGAACTGTGAGAAGTAAATGTCTGTTGTTTAAGTCACCCAGTTTGTGGCATTTTTTGTTAGAGCAGCCTGAACAGCTGAGGTCACCTGGTAATCGATGTATATTTACTGTAGACCCCAAGGACTTCCATGACTGCTAAGCCTGCACCACTCTGGCAATCGTTGTCCATCCCATCTGACTGGATTTCTTTTCCTCTATTTGATTAGATTTCTACCTCCACTGCCTTGCTTTCCAATTCACTCATTAGCTAATAGAACAAGAATTTTGTCTTATCTGATTGCCAAGACCTGATACATTGCCTAACTCTTGCAGTTTCCTTCATTCTCAGCCACTAGAGAATGGTCACATTTTCTGGAATCTCAATGGTGATGTCCCCCTGACTTCAGTACTCAACTGCCTCCTGCATTTCTGATGTCTCTGCCTGCTGGACTGGATCTACTTACTTTTTAGTGCTTATGGAACCATACTGACCCATTTTCCTTTGCTCACTAACCAACTGTCTGTAACTTAATCCTCTCTTAATCTGTCCCATGTTTCTTCTTTATCACTTCCAGCCTTTATTTTTTATGGCCCAACACGCTTGGTTCCAAATGCTCAGTCTACAAGGAAACACAGGTAAACAAACTAAAACACAGAAAACACTCACCTGTCTCTATCATGACTATCTTACTGGCCTTAATTAAAAAAAATGGGTTTTCCAACACAGAAAAAGATGTTATGAGTTTTCAATAGGTGTGATATAATAATGATAATGACAATGATAAATAGCCATGAGATAAATAGATGATCATGCATGGGTACTTTATTAGTCCCTGGTATTATGCTATTTTATGTACATTAACTTACTTAGTTCTTAGGTTTTATTACCCCAACTTATAACTGAGGAAACTGAGCCTTGGAGGAGTCCAAGGAGGCCCCCAAGTTTCCTTACCTAATACCTGGTGGAACTGGCTTCGCATCTAGATCTAGCTTCAGGGCCACAGTTCTTTACTACTAGCCACATAGGCTCTGTTTCACTTCTAAAGAAATTGATGCTGAAATTATGACATACTCTTGCTTTGCTGTAACTGTTTACTGCTAGAAAAAGCTTAACAGAATATTGTCTTACATACCTGTTAACTCCAAGAATCTAAAATCCTAATATTCATTCTGACAATGTGAGCCAGCAGTAGCTAGGCTTTTGACATCCATAAAAAATAAAATATTTGACATGTGCACTTATTTTATAAAATCTAAAGTATATTGATATGCATAAAATTTTAATTTGTACAGTTCTTTGAACTGAAAATTTTAAAAAATATATGACATATGTCTCTGCTTTTATAGAACAGCATGAAGAAATTCTAAACTTTTTTTGATGATTCAGAATCCCCACTGTGAACATCATCTACTGTGATAATAGTGATATCTTTGTGACTTTTAATGCATGAGATCAGTGTATCCCCACACTAAATAACCCCATACTATTATTTTTAAAGTTATGTCATTTACTTTGATCAATTTATCTTTTCCATTGGTCTTATGGTCATTTGCACCTCTTGTTTCTAGTATGCTTGCCTTTTGCTATACCTTTCCAATTTGCTTTTAATCTACTAAAGATTGTAAAAGTAGTAATACTCATTTATTTAATCTGTAAGTAAAGTAGGAGTAAATGGGCTCAGAAAGGTATTTCAATGTGGTTTTGATTCAAATCTCCCTGATTGCTAATGATGATGAACTTTTTTTCATGTGCCTGTTAGCCATTTGTATGTCTTCTTTGGAGAAGCGTCTGTTCATGTCTTCTGTCCATTTTTTTTTCTTCTGTCCTTTTTTTGATGTGATTATCTCTTTTGTGTGTATTGAGTTTGGGAGTTCTTTATAGATCTTGGATATCAGTCCTTTGTAGTGTCATTTGTGAATATCTTCTCCTATTCCGTGGGTTGCCTCTTTGTTTTATTGACTGTTTCCTTTGCTGTGCAGAAGCTTTTGCTCTTGATGAAGTCCCAAAAGTTCATTTTCGCTTTTGTTTCCTTTGCCTTTGGAGACATATCTTGAAAGAAGTTGTTGTGGCTGATGTTGAAGAGGTTACTGCCTATATTCTCTTCTAGGATTTTGATAGATTCCTGCCTCATGTTAAAGTCTTTTATCCATTTTGAGTTTATCTTTTTTTAAAATTTAATTTCTTTTCAGTGTAACAGATTTCATTGTTTATGCACCACACCCAGTGCTCCATGCAATACGTGCCCTCAATAATACCCACCACCAGGCTCCCCTAACCTCCCATCCCCCCCCTTTCAAAACCCTCAGATTGTTTTTCAGAGTCTATATCTTTGTGTATGGTGTAAGAGAATGGTTGAGTTTCATTCTTCTACATAGCTGTCCAATTTTCCTGGCACCATTTATTGAAGAGACTGTCTTTTTCCAATGGATATTTTTTCCTGCTTTGTTGAAGATTATTTGACCATAGAGTTCAGGGTCTATATCTGGGCTCTCTACTCGGTTCCACTGGTCTATGTATCTGTTTTTATGCCAGTACCATGCTGTCTTGGTGATCACTGCTTTGTACTAAAGCTTGAAATCAGGCAACGTGATGCTGCAGTTTTGTTTTTCTTTTTCAACATTTCCTTAGCAATTCAGGGTCTCTTCTGACTCCATATAAATTTTAGGATTGTTTGTTCCAGCTCTTTGAAAAATGCTGGTGGAATTTTGATTGGAATGGCATTAAAAGTATAGATGTCTCTAGGCAGTATAGACATTTTAACAATGTTTATTCTTTGATCCATGAGCATGGAATGGTCTTCCATCTTTTTGTGTCTTCATGAGCATTCTGTAGTTCCTCGAGTACAGTTCCTTTACCTCTTTGGTTAGGTTTATTCCCAGGTATCTTATGGTTCTTGATGCTATAGTAAATGGAATCGATTCTCTAATTCCCCTTTCTATATTTTCATTGTTAGTGTATAAGAAAGCAACTGATTTCTGTACATTGATTTTGTATCCTGCCATGTTATGAATTGCTGTATGAGTTCTAATAGTTTGGGGATGGAGTCTTTTGGGTTTTCCATATAAAATATCATGTCATCTTTGAAGAGAGAGTGTTTGACTTCTTCATTGCCAATTTGAATACCTTTTATTTCTTTTTGTTATCTGATTGCTGTTGCTAGGACTTCTAGTACTATGTTAAACAAGAGTGGAGAGAGTGGGCATCCTTGTCGTGTTCCTGATCTCAAAGGGAAGGCTGTCACCTTTTCCCCATTGAGGATTTCCCCATTGGGTTTTTCATAGATAGATTTTATGAAGTTGAGAAATGTTCCCTCTATCCCTATACTTTGAATTGTTTTAATCAGGAGTGGTTGCTGTATTTTGTCAAATGCTTTTTCTGGATCAATTGAGAGGACCATGTGGTTCTTCTCTCTTCTCTTTTGATTTGTTCTATCACATTGATTGATTTGTGAATGTCAAACCAGCCTTGCATCCCATGGATAAATCCCACAGGGTCATGATGGATAACCTTTTTAATATACTGTTGGATCCTATTAGCTAGGATCTTGTTGAGAATCTTTAGCATCCATATTCATCAGGAATATTGGTCTGAAATTCTCCTTTCTGGTGGGGTCTTTGCCTGGTTTGGGGATCAGGGTAATGCTGGCTTCATAAGAAGAGTCTGGAAGTTTGCCTTCTGTTTCTGTTTTTTGAAACAGCTTTAGGAGAATAGATTGTTTCTTCTTTAAATGTTTGGTAAAATTCCCCAGGGAATCCATCAGGTCCTGGGCTCTTGTTTTTTTGGGAGGTTTTTGATCACTGCTTCGATCTGATTACTAGATATTGTTCTATTCAGGTTGTCAATTTCTTCCTGATTCAGTTTTGGAAGTTTATAGGTTTCCAGGAATGCGTCCATTTCGTCTAGTTTGCTTAACTTATTGACATATAACTGTTGATAATAATTTCTGATGATTGTTTCTATTTCCTTGGTGTTGGTTGTGATCTCTCCCTTTTCATTCATAATTTTGTTAATTTGGGTCCTTTCTCTTTTCTTTTAGATTAGTTTAGCCAATGGTTTATTGATCTTATTGATTCTTTCAAAAAACCAGCTTCTAGTTTTGTTGATGTGTTCTAGTGTATCTCTAGTTTCTATCTCATTGATCTCTGTTCTAATCTTGATTATTTCCCTTCTTGTGTGTGTGGTTGGCTTAATTTGTTGTTGATTCTCCAGTTCTTTAAGGGGTAAATATAGCTGGTGTATTCTGGAGTTTTCAGTTTTTTTTGAGTGAGGCTTGGATGGCTATGTACTTCCCTCTTCGGACTGCCTTTGTTGTATCCCATAGGTTTTGGACCAAAATGTCTTCATTCTTTTTGGTTTCCATGAAGTGTTTAAGTTTTTCTTTGATTTCCTGATTGATCCAAACATTCTTAATCAAGGTGGTCTTTAGTTTCCAA
This sequence comes from Enhydra lutris kenyoni, assembly GCF_002288905.1. Classification (NCBI taxonomy): domain Eukaryota; kingdom Metazoa; phylum Chordata; class Mammalia; order Carnivora; family Mustelidae; genus Enhydra; species Enhydra lutris. The sequence continues at coordinate 64,809,711 of NW_019154086.1, read as the reverse complement.
GTGTTTGAATTCCTTCCTAACTTTTTCCTGTGGTTGAGTTGCAGTTACAAAGCATTGCAGTCTGAGAATATGCATGGAATAATCTCAGTCTTTTGGTATTGGCTGAGCCCTGATTTGTGACCCAGTATGTGGTCTCTCCTGGAGAAAGTTCCATGTGTACTTGAGAAGAATGAGTGCTTGCTAGTATTTTATTTACCATTATAGTATAGTAAGACTCTTTTTCTGTGGGATATTTATTTATTTATTTATTTGACAGACAGAGATCACAAGTAGGCAGAGAGGCAGGCAGAGAGAGAGGAAGGGAAGCAGGCTCCTCACTGAGCAGAGAGTCCAATGCAGGCCCTATCCCAGGACCCTGAGACCATGACCTGAGCCAAAGGCGGAGGCTTTATCCCACTGAGCCACCCAGGTGTCCCTTTCTCTCTCTCTCTCTTTTTTAAACAAAAAAGGAATATATTACAAATAAGTACTTGTAAGCACTATAAGTATTTGCTTTCATATAGTATAATCAGCTCTATTTCATATTAAAGTCTTTAAAGAATCTGTGCATACTGAAATAACAATGTTTTCTGAAACTTAGCTAACATATGGGATACTCTTTGGAAACTAACCTGTTGGGATTTTATTGGCACTTTTCACTTTCTAGAAGAGCAGATATTACATAGAATTCCTGATATTTAGCCTCCTGTATATAGTCATAATTTTGAGTAGATATACTTCACTTACCCAACAAATATTTATTGAGCACTTAGGATATACTAGGGACTGTGTTACATTTTGAGGATAGGAAATAATTAGATAGGAAATCTCTTATGAAGCTGTTAGATAATCTCCAGGCTTGAGATCAGCAAGTGTGTGGGGACACTGAGAGCTGTCACATTCAGAAAGAGTTATAAAAAGCTAAAAAAAAAAAAGGCGGGAGGAGTCAAGATGGTGGAGAAGTAGCAGGCTGAGACTAATTCAGGTAGCAGGAGATCAGCTAGATAGCTTATCTAAAGATTGCAAACACCTACAAATCCAACGGCAGATCGAAGAGAAGAAGAACAGCAACTCTAGAAACAGAAAATCAACCACTTTCTGAAAGGTAGGACGGGCGGAGAAGTGAATCGAAAGCGACGGGAAGATAGACTGCGGGGGAGGGGCCGGCTCCCGGCAAGCGGCGGAGCAACGGAGCACAAAATCAGGACTTTTAAAAGTCTGTTCCGCTGAGGGACATCGCTCCAGAGGCTTAACCGGGGTGAAGCCCACGCAGGGTCAGCGTGGCCTCAGGTCCCGCAGGGTCACAGAAGGATCGGGGGTGTCTGAGTGTCGCAGAGCTTACAGGTATTAGAACAGGGAAGCCGGCTACAGAGACAGAGCCAAGGAGTAAGCTCTAAGCTCGGGGTTACCTTGAACCGGTCGCAGGCTCGGTCAGCTTGGAGCGCGGCCAGAGGCAGGGTGACGGGAGTAAATCGGTGCTGTTCTCTGAGGGCGCACTGAGGAGTGGGGCCCCGGGCTCTCGGCTCCTTTGGGCCGGAGACCGGGAGGCCGCCATCTTCATTCCCGCCCTCCGGAACTCTACGGAAAGTGCTCAGGGAACAAAAGCTCCCGAAAGCAAACCCGAGCGGATTACTCAGCCCGGCCCCTGGTAAGGGCGGTGCAACTCCACCCGGGGCAAAGACACTTGAGAATCACTACAACAGGCCCCTCCCCCAGAAGATCAACAAGAAACCCAGCCAACACCAAGTTCAACTACCAAGGAGTTCAGTTTCAATACCAAGGAGAGCAGCAGAATTCCAAAGGAGGAGAAAGCAAAGCACGGAACTCATGGCTTTCTCCCCATGATTCTTTAGCCTTGCAGTTAATTTAATTTTTTTTCTTTTTCAATTTATTTTTCTTCTTCTGCTAAATTTTTTTAACTTTTACCCTTTCCTTTTTAAACGTTTTTTAACTAGTTTATCTAATATATATATTCTTTTTTTCCTTTTTATATTTTTTCTTTATTGGTTTTCTTTTTTTAATTGTTTCTTTCTTTTTTTTTCTTTTTTCTTTTTTTTTTTTTTTCTTCTTTCTGAACCTCTTTTTATCCCCTTTCTCCCCCCTCACT